>NC_072737.1:38610328-38910328 GCF_026930045.1 Uloborus diversus
CAAATGTTTGCAATTCATAAATCAACAAAATGAATTTCAAAGAAATAATACGTTTTTAAACCTATTGGAGACAATTTTGAAACCTAACCAACTGTTCACTCCCTTATTATCTGAAGGTGCGCACTAAACACACACTGCACCATTTTCTTTTTAAACTTTCACATCTTAATTCTTGCTTTTCAGAAGAAAGACAAGCTTGCTCCGCCCCATACTGCACATTTTGCTCCATTTTTGTGCCCCGCTTCACATTGCTCGTTTCTCTATCCTGATCTGTATTCACATGTGTTAATTATGCATAAAATCGAATAGATAGTACTGGAAAAATACGTGTTTAACGCAAATACCGAAAAAACTATAATTTATAAAATTATAATTTGCAACGCATGAAAACGTAACAACCTTTTTACTGTAGCACTGAAAAAAAGAAATCCGCACTGAAATAAGCAAACATCTACAATCTCCACAGCTGCTGCTCAGACCACTATTACCTGGTCATAAAACAAATCATCAACTTTTACACAAGTAGTGTCAACATTCTCCGTAGACGTCGAATGCATAAATAAAACCAATACATATGTACCAGGATTTAGTACATTGGTTTAGGAAGTACAGTCATATTTGGTAATTTAGCCCAAACCTTGCACATTCAATGTTTTTCAATAAATGAAAATGAGGGCACTTATATGCATGCACGTTTTTTTTTTTTTCATAGTAAAATGCTTTAATGTAAAAATTTATAGCACTTTACTTAGCTTATAAAATTATGTAAAACGTTGTGAACAACGATGCGGTCTAACTCGGGTGAAACCATTGTGATGTTGTAAACAGAACCGAGATTCATCTGAACACATGACGTCATGCCCTTCCTGTTTTCAGGTTTGCCTATGATCACATCATTGAAGACGCTTGAAGCAATAGCCGTCAAGCTAATATACCATATGGCTGCCAATGCTGTAAACTTTTCGTGCAAACTCTTGTAGTCTTGCAAAATACTCCTTTTCTTAATTCAGGACTCGTGACATGGCAGCTCGATCCATTAAGGCCCCAATGGCAAAATGTCCGTCAACTCCGTTATTAGTAACAGCTGATATCTCAGGTACAGCACGACGTTTCTTATGACCCTTCAAAACTCGGTGATTCCCTATTTGGCAGACAGTCATAAGGTTTCGACCGACGCCAGCAGCAAAACTGCGATACAATGAACCGCAATTCCAGTGGACTACGATCCAACATCTATTAAAGTCAAAACCGTACTAGTAAAAATTTCCCTTTCCAACAAACGGTATTCCAACAACTTTTCAAATCGTAAAAAATGCAAGAATGCATTTTGTGTATGAGAAAATTGCTACTCAATGTATTTATTTAAACGCATTGCAGCCGCCTGCCCTGTCTAGTGATCAGAGGAGTCTGGCTGCAATTAGGAGGTCCCAGGTTCGAATCCCAGCTCGAGCATGGACGTACTTTCTCTCTCTTGTCCTTGTCTTTTCTTTCTTTGTGCGAATGTGTTGTTATGCTGTGGCTGTGAATGGTTTCCTATCTATAAACGGGTCCTTATGGCATGTGTGTACTGTGGAAGTCGAATTTCACACCAAATTACGGCTGAGTTAGAAAAATGAGGCAGCACCTCAAATTGAAAGCCTAGCTGGCAGAATACAATAACAACAAATGCACTGCAGTTAGCTTTGTCCCTGCCTATTGTAGATTAATGCGTCCAAAATTTAATCGTTGGGATATCACAGCATCTTCTACATGCCGTGCAAATTTTAAGTGTGAGGCACGTCACCTTCTTGGTGCAGCAATTTAAATGACGAGTAATGTTAGAACATTGATTAACTGCAGAATATGAAGTTATATCCTAGTTTCAATGCATTATGCATAGATATATTAGTTTCACTACATTATATATGGAGATAAATCGTAATTGGACGCGAGCGAATATGTTCGTATTACGCTTCAGTGTGGTCACTACTGGATTAAGAAACACTAGCTAAATCGCACTACGCTCAAATACACTCCAAGCACAATCAGTGATCGGTTAAATTAGTCAGTATATCATTAATTTACAATTAAATGCAAGGTTAAACGGCACACGCTTCAAATCTCGACAAACGATCTACTTTGTATTACATAACCTTCATCTTCCGATTTCCGGTTTTTATACTTTTCTCATTTATTTTTATTTTAAGATATATTAATATATATAAGATTTTTATTTGAAGGGGGAAAATATTTTTTTTTCAATCACTTATCAAAAAATGTTTTTCTGATTAACAGTCGGAAGACATCTGATGTGTTTATTAATTCGCTTTTTAAGTGTTATTTTTCGAAAAAATTCCTAAATTACAATTGTTTCTTTTTTTTTTGAAATAAAAAAAAGTCTTTACAATAATGCTATAGTTAGAATGACGTATAATTTATGAGGCATTCTCATAAAAATTACCTTGAGAAATTATATGTATGATTTTATCTAGATTATACTAATTCTCTACCAAGACAGGTTGTACACTGATTTTTACAACAGTTTTTTTTTCCGTAGAATTTTTAATGATAGCTGAAAAGTAAACTGAAATGCAACATTAGAGCAACACAGACAGATAAAATAAGTTTATAATGCAACAGTTTACTGATTTTATTTCATTTGAACACAAAAATGCAGCTTTAATACTAACTCTTGGAAAATGTTTTCATGTTTTTATGTGCAGTGCGAAAAATAAAGGAAACATTAGGGCTTAAAGAAATATTTTATCTGATTTCAGTTTTTCTAAAAATAATATATAACCAATGTTGAATGAAGAAACTTCTTTTTTTATCATTCAGTTTGCTTACATATTATCTTTATAACTTAAAAGAATCAGTTTTTCGGATCATCAACTTTCTTTGAATATTTTCGAAGCAAAGTTAATGGAGGAATAAAATCACCCAACACGCATGACGGTACCTTCTATCTACAAATTTTGTCGGAACTATTTTCCCTCGAGTTATTCATTTTTTTTACCACCAGCAAATGGACTGTGTTGCAGTTGTGAAGATTATGGTCGTTTGCTTGTTATATAGCTCCGATTGTTTTTTACAATTCTACAGTAATCAGATAGCATTGTTATAAAACGTTGAAACTTTTAGTCAAAAGTTTGTTTTTCTTATGTTATAGCGCTATGTATGTGGTTTTTAAGCTTTTTTTTTGGCTTCAAGCACTCTTAATGCATATTATTAGGAACAAAAATGAGGTTGTAAAAGTGAGCAATATGAAGTAAGGGCGCAACATCGAGGAAATAATGCAAAACTAGGCAAAGCAACTATCTTTTGTTCATTAAGTTCGTTTAAGATAGAACGAAGAAGTGAAAGGAAAAAATGTAATATGTGCGTGATTGATTAGGGCCCTTTTCCAAACATTTGAAGTTAAGAGAGCCTCCGTGGCTTTGTGGTAGAAGCTTCGTCTTCTAAGCCAGAGGTCGTGGGTTAATTCCCGCCGGTTCCCTCTGTATTATTTCCTTCTCTTGTGTTGTAAATCTTTTCCGTGTGTGTCCGGAGGCAAGGCGCTTAGTACGCAGTCTTCTATGAGTGTGAAGTTATGCAGTTTCTGTATAAATTAGAAAAAAAAAGTTAAGAGGGGATTCAGTGTCTATGTCTCAAATAGGCCAATGTATTCGAAACATAAGATGATGTTTCGAATAGCTTGTAATAGAGAAAAGAATATCGCTGAAGTGAAAACATGTATTTATGAAATAAAAACAGTTGCTTTCTAGTGTTATTTTTGTGGTATCCCGTAACAGAAGTATACACATTGTGTCTTAATTTTTTTGAAAAAAAAAAAAAACTATTTTGCTAACGTTATTTGTTTTAGCTTTTAACTGAAACTATTTCAATCCCAGTATTTTAAATTTAATCTATAATTCAAAATTTTTATTCCAAACTAAAATATACCCAACATTCAGTGCTTTCACCCTACAATTAAGAAAGTTTTTTTTTTCTTTTTCAGATGATGGTATTTAAAATTACATTAAAAGAAAGTTGAATTCAAACATGTGTGTACTAATTTTTACAGGCAAATAGGATACTTAATCCACTACTCTCTCTGCTCGCCTACTCTCTTTAACCGCCTACGGCGGGTGACAATTGATGATTTAAATGATATTTTTGACCATTCATATCTCCAGATCCGTAAGGTGTTCAGAGGTGAGACATAACGGAATGGCTTATCCTGAATACCCTGAATTATCCACCAGTACAAATATTGACCTGGAAGACATTGATAGTCCGGAGGATATAGGATTACACATACATAGACCCATACAGAAAAGCTTACGTGTTTTAATAGCAGATATGTTTCTGTGACGTATAATAAAGATTGTTAAAGCGCCACCTATGTTTAGTTAAAAACCTCTGGCTGCAACCAATTCAGGGAGTTTAAGGTCAGAGCGGCTGAAAGAATGCTGCTCTCAAGTGTATGAAATTAATCATAATAAAAGTTATACAGTCCACTTTTGTTGTAGTTCAATGGTTGTGTTGTGTTGCGTTGCAGAGTAGAGCCAACCGCAAGAAACCAGCTAATAGAAAAAGATAATCTTACTTAGAGGTAAGAACATGGTCCGTCGAGCCGGATATTAAAAAGAATGGCTCGTGAAGAAATGTAACGCAAGTTGAAGACGCATGGAGTGAAATAACTTACGCATTACGATTCGAATCCTGTACATGAAAGGAGGTGAGTAGCAATTTCAAGTTTGAAATTAGTGACTGCTAAATAACCAGAAAATGTCTAAAAACGCGAAGGAAAGTGAAATTGAGTTGACACGCGTTAAAGCAAAACGTTCTATCGTAAGAAGAGCAGTGACAAATTACGTAAAGAAAATTGAAGGCAATCTAAATGAAAAAGACGTTAACTTTGAGGAAATATCTGAAAATTTAGAACTGTTAAAGCAAAAAGAGGCTGAATTGAAAGATATTGACTATAAGGTTGAAGCGCTAATTGAAAATCTTGAAGAATTAGATAGCGAGTTAGAAAGTGTTTTTGCGTATAACGAAAAAGTAATACTAATTAAATTTCGTGCTGAGAAAAAACTAAACGAGCAGAAGAAACCAGAGTTAAACGTCTCCAGTTTAAATAGCGCAGATAAAACAAATTACGGAAGTGAAACAATAAAGCTGCCGAAACTTTCCTTGCCCAATTTCAGTGGCAATATTACCGACTGGCTAACGTTTAAAGATCTTTTTAATGCAACAGTAACAAAAAATGAATCTCTATCTGATGTTCAAAAGCTTCAATATTTAAAAACCTCGTTAAGAGGTGATGCTGCGAAAATTGTAAATTCTATTCCAATATCTGATAGTAATTTTAAAATTGCGTATAATTTGTTAGATGAACGATACTCAAATACAAGAGAGCAAACTTTTGCTCACATTAAACGCTTTTTGGATCTTCAAAGCATTCAAAATGAATCCGCTTCTGCTTTGTTGACTTTAGTAGATAATGTCAATGAAATAATTTGTTCATTAGAAACGCTGGGTCAATCGGTTGATAAATTTGGGGATACCTTAATGTTGTATTTAATATTACAAAAATTAGATACCTCCACTAAATTATGGTGGGAACGCCAGGCAAAGAATTCTGAAATTCCGAAACTTAGGGATTTAATAGAGTTTCTAAAAAGTTACGCTAGAACAATTCAAAACAGTAAGGGTTCAGTTGGTAAAGTTCAAAAGCCCACAAGTTCTAAAGTTAACGCTTTGGTTGCGGTTTCTGTATGTTAATATTGTAAAGATAATCATTACTTATCAAAGTGTGTAAAATTTCGCAGTCTATCCGTACCGCAAAGATTTGATTTCGTAAAACAAAATAAACAGTGTTTTAATTGCCTCTCTAATGTGCATCTAATTAGAAAATGTAAAAGCGGTAATACTTGTTTCAAATGTGAGAAGAGGCACCACAGTATGTTACATCAAGAAAATGAAAATAGATCGATACCTAGGTTTCCTTCTATAAGTGCTAAAGAATTTATTCCGTGTTCAGTAGATACCAGTTTAGATTTAAATCGCAAAAATGAAGTTACGTCTATAGTATGTGCAAATAATTCATATGGTAATCAATTGGGAACTAGTATGAATAATAGCATTTCATCTGTTCTTTTATGCACTGCTGTAATTAAGATTAGAAATTCTAAAAATGAGTGGATAAGTTGTAAATGTTTGCTGGATACGGGATCAGAAAAAAATTTCATTAGGAAAGAATGTGCCAAGCAATTGGGATTGAAAATTAACCCTGCTCAAATTTCAGTTTCCTGTTTAGGAAGTTATAATACGCTAAGCAATGGAGCAGTCGAGTTAGTATTTTCCTCTCATTTTGACACTGAATTTAAGATAGTAACCTCCGCTTACGTCATTGATAAAATTTGTGGGGAATTGCCCAATTCAATTACGCCTGTGAAATGTTTTAATGAGTATAAGGATTTATTGTTAGCAGATCCCTCTTATTTTAAGAAAGAAAGCATAGACATTCTATTTGGGGTAAATGTATTTTCTTCGCTTGTAAACGGAAAGGTAATAAAACGGGGTGAAGATCTTCCGTTCGCAGTATGTTCTAGATTAGGGTGGATAATCGCAGGAGCCACAACGCTCAGCTGTTGTGACTTAGAATCCAGTTCGGTTAATAGTTTAAGTGTTACTACA
Source organism: Uloborus diversus (assembly GCF_026930045.1). NCBI lineage: Eukaryota > Metazoa > Arthropoda > Arachnida > Araneae > Uloboridae > Uloborus > Uloborus diversus. The sequence goes on from NC_072737.1 coordinate 38,616,989, forward strand.
GATGAGCTAGTTAAGTCGTTTTGGGAATTAGAACAAATTCCGTCAACACAATCGCTTACAAGGGAAGAAAGGCTTTGTGAAACGCATTTCTTAGAAAATTATACGCGCAATAAAGAAGGAAGGTATTCTGTTAGACTTCCGTTTAAACCTAATAGAAAACTGTTAGGTAACTCCAAGGCCACCGCATTTAAAATGTTTCAGTCTAGAAAAAAGACTTCTAAAAATGCCTGACATTTATTTGCAATACAAAAAGTTCATGACAGAGTATCTCGATCTTGGGCATATGGAAATCGACAATACGGTATGCAAAGAAAATGCTCATTATTGTATTCCGCACCATCATGTAATTAATGAGTCTAGTTCCACCACAAAATTAAGAGTTGTTTTTAATGCTAGTGCAAAAACTACATCTGGTGTATTATTAAATGATACGCTTATGAATGGTCCAAAGGTGCAGGACGATCTTTTCGCTATTTTATTGAGGTTTAGATGTTATAACATTGCAATTACAAGTTATTTACAAAAAATGTATCGCCAGATAGAGATTCATGATGCAGATAGAGATTTTCAAAAAATTCTGTGGAGGGATGACCCCACTAAACCAATTTCGACTTATAGATTTTGTACTGTCACGTATGGTACCGCATCTGCTAGCTATTTAGTTACGCGAGTACTTAAACAGCTGGCAATTGATAGGCAGCGAGATTTCCAAAGGCAGTTGATCTAATCATACATAATTTTTACGTTGATGACTGCCTGTTTGGCGCTAAAACGCAAGAGGAGGCGATTGATCTTATCCATGAACTGAATGATCTCCTTAGAAGAGGACAATTTAAATTGCACAAGTGGTGTACTAACAATTCGTTTGTGTTGGAAAGACTACGCAAATCCGAGGGCTTGTCCGCATGTTCTTCTAGTACCGCTGATTCTAAATTTATTAAAGTATTGGGATTGAGATGGAACTCAACGCTCGACGACATTACGTATAACATTCATTTTTCGGATAAGCACAGAGCCTTCCCTACAAAAAGATCTATTTTGTCTAGTGTGTCAAGCATTTTCGACCCCCTTGGGTGGTTGTCGCCATTTATTATAACTGCAAAGATTTTGATTCAAGATTTGTGGAAATGTCAGTTATCGTGGGATGATCCTGTGCCTCCGGAGCTTAAGGAGCGATGGATTAACTATAGCAACGATATTTCTCAACTTGAACCTGTAACTGTGCCTCGAAGAGTTCTTTTGCACGAAGCGTCTAATATTGAACTGTATTGTTTTTGTGATGCCTCTGAGAAGGCATACGCTGCAGTAATTTACTTAAAATCTTCTGATACGTCCAGTCATCAAGTTAGCCTGTTGACATCGAAGACTCGTGTTTCACCATTGAAAACAATATCGATTCCGCGCCTTGAACTTTGCTCAGCTGTGTTGTTAGTGCATTTACTACAAATCGTTCTTTCGTCATTACATATTCAAATTGATGCAATACACGCCTTCACAGATTCCACAATCGTTTTAGCATGGTTAAGATCTGAGCCGTCACGTTGGCAAATATTTGTTGCTAACCGGTTTTCTGAAATACAAGGGATCCTTCCTATTCAACACTGGCGCTGGATTCCTTCAGACCAAAATCCAGCAGACTGTGCAAGTAGAGGACTTTTACCCTCTGAACTGCTTAAGTTTGAATTATGGTGGTCTGGTTCTCATTGGCTTAGACACGAGGAAATTCCACATGTAGAAGTACCATCGTCAACGGACGCTCTAAAAGAAGAGCGAAAAAAGGCTTCGTGTTTATATGGAACATCGTCTGTTGATTTTCCAATAATTGTTAAAGTTTCATCATATGTTAAATTACGCCGCATGATAGCATGGTGCCTACGTTTCATTAAAAATGCTCGATATCCCAAAAATCGAAACATTGGCTATCTGACTAGTGATGAAATGAAAGCCGCTAGAAATATTTTGGTGAAGATAGTTCAAAAGCAAGAGTTTTCCACTGAGTATATTCATTTGGAGAATAAAAAACCACTTCCTGCCAATAGTAAATTACTTTCCTTAAAGCCATTTATAAATGATGATGGTGTAATACGTGTTGGTGGTAGACTGGAAAATGCTCCTTTTTCAAATGAAAGAAACCATCCCATTCTCCTGCCAAAGAATCACCACTTAACTACCATTATCATTCGCTCCTATCATGAAACATATTTACTTGCGGGTACTATTCTTTTGTTATCTGTTATACGTAAGGAGTTTTGGATAATTAACGCTAAGTCGGCCATTAAAAATGAAATTTGGAAATGCATTAAGTGTTTCAAACTCAAGGGAAAAACAGCAACCCAGGTGATGGCTGATTTGCCGCGTGCTAGAGTAATGCCATCACGAGTGTTTTCAAAAACCGGTCTAGACTTTGCAGGACCCTTTCTAGTAAAACCGCGATCTGGCCACGGGGTTAGAACCTTAAAAGTTTACATTTGTATTTTTGTGTGTTTAGCCGTAAAGGCTGTGCACATTGAAATTGTTGGCAATTTATCTGCAGACTGTTTTATAGCTGCACTAAAACGATTTGTGGCGAGACGAGGAAAACCAAGTGAGGTATTTTCGGATTGTGGATCAAATTTTGTAGCTACAAATAAAGAATTGAATAGAATTATTGCACGTCTCCAGAAGGAAGAACCCGTTCATAATTATTTCGCCAACGAGGGAACTAAATGGAACTTTAATCCGCCTTCCGCCCCTCATTTTGGAGGAATTTGGGAGGCAGCTGTCAAATCCGCTAAATCTCACCTAAAACGTACAATAGCAGACCAAAAATTGACTTTGGAAGAATTTTCAACGCTAACGACACAAATTGAATCTTGTTTAAATTCCCGACCGTTGAGCCCTTTGTCAGAGGATCCATCCGAAATGTCTGCTCTTACTCCTGGGCATTTCTTGGTTGGTAGATCGCATTCTTCAATACCAGAAGAAAATCTTCTCAACGAAAAAATTCTCCCTTCTTATCGCTGGAAATTAACTCAACAGATTTTTCAGAGTTTCTGAAAACGATGGTTACATGAATATGTTTACGCGTTGCAACAGCGATCCAAATGGGTACGAGAACAACCAAATATTAAAGTAAATGATTTAGTTTTAATTAAAGAGGACAACGTTCCTCCTCTAAGGTGGAGGTTAGGTAGAATAATGGAAGTTTTCCCTGGTTCGGATCAGAATGTGCGAGTTGTTAACATAAGGACCGATACTGGATTTTTTCGCCGACCAATTCATAAAGTAGCAATTTTGACTAATATGGACTGATGAACTTTAGGTGACTGTTACTAATGGATTGGTAAATAATTATGTTTTGTAAAAAGGCTTCTTTACATCTGTTTTATTATTCTACAAACTTTAATAATGTGTATTTCATATTTGTTGCCAGTAATGTATACTTGATAGTAGTTAGTTCTCAATTGTTTTTTTTTCTATAGTTTATCATATAATTTTTGAAACCATATATGTTTCAACGTGGCTCGGTATGTTAAAGCGCCACTTATGTTTAGTTAAAAACCTCTGGCTGCAACCAATTCAGGGAGTTTAAGGTCAGAGCGGCTGAAAGAATGCTGCTCTCAAGTGTATGAAATTAATCATAATAAAAGTTATACAGTCCACTTTTGTTGTAGTTCAATGGTTGTGTTGTGTTGCGTTGCAGAGTAGAGCCAACCGCAAGAAACCAGCTAATAGAAAAAGATAATCTTACTCAGAGGTAAGAACAAAGATGATACTTTGTTTTAAACAATTCGATTTGAACTATTTTTCTATTTATTAACTTTCAAACTCAAAACAAAATCGTATTTTTCTGCTGTTCATTAAATTTTAATGAATTATTAAAAACCTTAATAAAACAGCCCTGATACCGAAACAGACGCCATCGTATAATACTGACTGAACAAAATTTATAACAAAACTTATTCTCTTTAAGTGTCAGATTTAGTCTTTAAGGGGCAGGAAAATAATGATGCAATATTTTTAAAATGGTCTTGGAAGATTATTTATTTCTTAGAAAATGTTCTGAAGAAGAATCTATCGCAAAATGAAGAACCTGTTAAGTTTTATTTCTTAAGAAGTGACCACGAATTTTATGTTTCACTGTCGTAATAAATAAAATCCCAAGCCAGAACAATAGGGAAAAGGACACTAAAAAGTGCTTACTAAGCACAGTATATGACTAAATTTACATGTTCCTGAAGTCAAATTGAGTCATCAAGTAATGTTATTGCACTTTCAAAAGTACATAATTTGTTTTGTTCTTAAAAAAACATACTTCGTAGTTTAGCTTTTTCAGGAACAATAACAAACTGCTACTTATTCTAAATTGTATTTTCTATTATCAGTATAAAGCAGTAGGAAGGATATACCTTAAGGACATTTGAGCACTTAACAAAAAAAAAAAAAAAAAAAAAAAAAGAAGGGAAATTGGTATTTTTAATTATTTCTGACTAACAATTTTGCAGCATTTTTGTGTCATGTAATTTTGTTAAAATTTCAACGTCAATTAAGCAAAGTCTGTGAATTCTAACCGTAAGTGTCCTTGCCCCAACATATAAATGAGTCATCATGGTTTAACCCTGTGATCACTTCGAATGCCTCCTCGATTTAATCTGCATTTTTTTTGCAAGTTTGCGTTACAGATGTTTGTAATTAAACTTCTTACTATTATGGCGCAAAATCTAAAAATTTGTAAATTCCTTGACTATTAACCACCTTGAGATTGCCAATTTGATTTCCCACTCATTTTTTTATGCAAGGTTGCATCAAAGATGTCGTCTAACAAACCAATTTTCTGATGTAGATGAATTTCAGCAGCATACTGCAGTTGCTATTGAAATTGTAAGTAATAGAGTGCTTTCAAACATAGTGTATAAAGATCCATAATCCTAACACCTGCTACGAGCCACTAAGAGATCTCATGTTTAAATTTTAGACCATTTATAGCTTTACGTCAAGAAAATGATGACATTTTATTGTAATCGGTAACCGATTGCGAACACTTCTTATGTCCAGAACGAATCTTTCTACTTTTTCTTAATGCTAAGGTACCTCAAATTTTTTTCTGCTACAGTTCGTAGTCATAGTAGTGTAAATTTAAAGAGTTTTATGGCGGGGAAGGGAGGAGGGGTGGCGGCGTCCAAACTAACTACGGACACGCTTTGGCTCCCGACGGCCCTGAGTCTGCTAAAGCTTCTTTTGGACAGTTTGTTTGTTCCGATACTCATGTAAACGAAGTTAACTTAAGAAACGTTATGTATTAAATATTTTAGAAACTATAATTATAATTATACCGACTTAAACAAACTTTATAATAGAGCGAAAGGGTTTGCATATTAACCCAGCAATGAACATAAAGAATTTCTAAAGCCTTTTGTTTAGACCCCATCAAATCTATGTCATCTCGGGAGCAAGATCAACAGTTCCTTCAGCAATTTGGTTGCCAATAGCAACCATTCATTGTTCCGCAAACTGGAGCTGCATTTTCCTGATGCTTCCAACGTTCGCCAAGCAGAGCGAACGCTCGCCAAGTTTCGTCCCATGGCGAACACCCGGTAGGAGGTGTTACGATAAGTGTGCCGTGAAGCTAGACCATCTCGGCTCTCCCGCATCAAAGTAGTTACATTGAAAAGCTTGGCATTACGCAATATCGCTACAAACTATTCGCCGGCTAAGCGGTTATGTTTCTGTAAAGCTGTTAAAGTAGTCTAGCGTTTATCAGTCCTCGCACCGGACATGCACTACAACTACTACAACTCGTGCGTAGAAGTGTGATCTCTCGTACACTGGCACCCCCGCAAAACTGCGTCGGATCAGCTGTTTCAGATAAGAACTCGTGCCGCGTAGATGAGAAACTATTGACAAGTTGTATATTTCTCGCTCGCGTGTCGTCCGCACAATTGTTTGCAAGTTAAGAAATTGTTTTGTTGTGTTGTGAAGGAAGGTTTGACTTGTTCTGCATATGTGGATTACCAATCTCCTTCATGCTTGGTCGTCTTCGGAGTTAAAAGGTGAGTTAGATAATTTCCTGGTTTTTTTCCCCTCTTTGCTGATGTACATGTTTGTTTGGATTAATCTAATGTGCTACTTTTAAATGACCTTATCAAATGTCCTGTCCAGTTTCCTGTGTTGTTTTGTATAGTTTATTTTATTTCTCGCGTCTAATATGTTTAGCAACAAATTGGGAGGGCGTTGCACGTTAAAAAAAAAAAGAGAGAGATTAACTTTACAAATTGTATTTGTTTAAACTAAAATAGTAATTTCAGAATGAAAAAAAAAAGGTTTTTTGTTTCTTAAAACTTCTATAAATATTCATTAAAAAGAAAGCAGAATGTTAAAAATTTAAGCAACATAGTACAATGTTTACGTCTTCAAAAGCTGAAATCGTGATCTCGATTAAAAATTTAACGTCCTTGTAATCTAAAAGAAATTTTACCGCAGGTGAACCTTAAGATACGTTGTTAACGCTATAAAAGAAGGAAAATATAAAACTTTTAACATTATATTTTTTCCGTAAAAGTAAAAATACTTGAATTCGTAAATAATGTACAGGTGATGTTGCCTTTTATATTGATCAAACATTGGTTCAACGTGTATATTTCAAAGTAATCCTTTTTTATCTCGACTAAATAAAACACTGAATAGTTCTACTAAAAATATATAGATAAGTATAACCCTGATTTAACGATTGTCAAGGGACCGGAAAAAGTTAAATCTTAAAATCGAGGATATCGATAAATCGAGGAACATAGACATTTCATGCAGTCAGATCCGGACCAGTGAAATGTGTGAAATTGTTAAATCGGGAATCGTTAAATTGAAGTTATACAGTACTTGTTTTAAAAAATGCCTTTTTATGATTTATTTTAAGAATGACTGAAATAGATAAAGTATCCGATTTTTGCCAGACAGTGAACAACGTGATTAACTGAAGGACTTTAATGCTTTAACATTATATTTTCTCCGTAAAAACTAGAAATACTTGAATTCGTAAATAATATACAAGTAATGTTGCCTTTTACAATGATCAAACATTGGTTCAACGTGTATATTTCAAAGTAATCCTTTTTATCTCGGCAAAATAAAACACTGAATAGTTCTATTAAAAATATATAGATAAGTATAACCCCGATTTAACGATTGTCAAGGGGCCGGAAAAAGTTATCTTAAAATCGAGGATATCGTTAAACCGAGGAGCATAGACATTTAATACAGTCAGAACCGGTCCATCAAATGTATAACATTGTTAAATCGAGAATCGTTAAATAGAAGTTATACTGTACTTGTTTTAAAAAATGCATTTTTATGATTCATGTTAAGAATGACTGAAATAGATAAAGTATCCGATTTTTGTCAGACAGTGAACAAATATCGTTAACTGAAAGACTTTTAAGCTTAAGTTTCTGAACATAAAATATGTTACACTAAGGCGAAAAAAAAAAAAAAACATACATGAGCAAGATTTCTATATAATGTTCAATTTCGTGATTGCAAAATAACTTTAAATTCGTCTCACGTGAACTATCCTAGGCACAGTTCCAATTCTTGCTGCAACATTATTCAAATTCTAGAAAGTGCATGCGTTAATTTTTAGAAATGTAGAAATTACTAAAACATGTTAATATGTTATATATTTTGCTGGTAACCTTGTGGATTCTGATGATTTAAATATTAAATAGTATTGGTAAGAAGTTTGTAAAATAGTATTGTTTGCTAAAACAATTTATGGTGCAGTAGACTCTTATTTTCATGTTGTGTTTAGGTAATTCATTTAAGTCTTTATCGTTTTAGTTTCTAACGTAAGTTCAAGCCAGCAATTAATGCAAATAATTTAAATATTTGTATCGCTTTATTAATAGCATATATAAAGTTGCATTCTCATTTTATTTTCAACAAAAAGAAAAGAAATGTATATTTTTGTAAGTGTTACTTAATACTTGATATATCAACTCGTAAAAAGTTCACAGTGGCATTTCTGGATTTTATTGTTTACCATCGACTTAAGGAAGCATAAGTATTTTTAGTTGTTTTAAAGAAACTTATTTGTAACTTAAAATTTGTATGAGTAGTTGTTTATTTAAATTAATGTCTTTGTGTACCTCGTGCAATTGTGTTTATAGCCCAGTATTGGCATTTTCAATTTTAATCTCATAAAGTAACTGTTCCAATAGTGTTTTAAAATGTCCGTTACAAAATTATGTATTTAAAACAAAACAAACACCCTTTGGTTTTGCGCATGCGACCATTGTAAATCCTAAATTTAGCATGGCATTAAGTGCAGAAGCGACCTCTTTTCATAGTTAGGTCATAAAAATTCTTCATTGTTAATTGTCGCCGACTGGTAACACTCCAAATTGCAAATCCGCGTAAAAACAGGCAGGCGTGAAGAATTTATCATGAGGGCGTGGTCCTATCACAAATTTTTATAGTGTCAAAATAACTTTAAAGCATATGCTTGTTGTATATTATTGAAAGTTGTTGTTAGAAAGTTTGCTTTTCCCAGAAACCGTTTAATAAATCTGAAAACATTCTTGACATGAGAGAAAACTAAAATTTCGTGCTGCAGTGACTTGTCCAATGTGGGTAAATTACATTTATGGTTTTACAGCATCCTGAACGCGGCCAAAATTTTCTTAAAGTTATATGTGATAGATTTGAAATAAGAAATGACAGATTTTCATATTTATTTGACATGTAAACAAGGCTATCTGTTATTTTTGATTTAAACTGGAAATACATAATACTTTATGACGGGGGGAGGGGAGATGTTGTGTCATTGAGGCTCACCTTAAGATACAGAATAATCAACAAGTAATTTACAGTCTTACCGAAAAGAATTTTAGCCATAGTTCTTGAATAGTTTTTTTCACCTGCAAGGAGTTATTCTTTATCAAAATAGGTAATGGCAGCCATTTGTTCTATTTATACGGAATTAATCTGAAATAAGTTGTATTTACAACAAATATGCTGCCATTCATTTTAATAAAAATAGTACATAAACTGAGCTATCGTCGGCTGCAATTTAAGTAGTGGACTTGGGTGCACAGCTCAAGAACATTTTCATGTACAACTCTTGTACATAATTTTAAGATTTTGTGGTATTGTGTAATTAAAATTGCTTTTTAGTTGCTTTAAATCTATGAATTTCAAAATTTTTCAACTGAAAGCACACATGGAATTGATATATGTCCAGTTTTTGCTACATTGATTTTGCAAAATATTTTAAACACGACGAAAATTTGTTTTTTCATTTCGGTTGAGGTTTTATGGTAGAAAGATAAACTTGTTAACCATTATGCTGAAAGGCTTTTTAGTTCCGAATAATATTTTCAGTTGGGAAATATTCCCAGCTCATCTTCTAAAAATCGTTTACGTGGTATAAGGAAAAAAAAATAGAATTTCATTTAATGTTTGTGGAAAACTTAGCCATTTGTGTACTCAAACTCTGAGTAAAGTTTTTCTGTTTTTACACGGTTTTGATAAAATGATTCTTAAATTTTAAACATTTTTTTTTAAATTTTGTGTTTGAAGTAAAGTAGGTTTTTAGAAAGAGTTAGTAGAAGGTTCAAGTTTTGAAGTCACTTCAGTTCCTTTCACCATTCCAGTGTGATCTAAAACCAAGAAAATATTCCTATCTTTTCTAATTTCTTGAAAAATCATTTTCATGGCAAAAGAAAAAAAATGGAATGTCTTTTAATGTTTGTAGAAAACGTAGCCATTTGTATTCTCAAAGTCTGAGCAAAGTTTTCCTGCTTTTACACGTTTTAATTAAATTTTCAATATTAAAAAAAAGTCCCCCCCCCCATTTTTTGCGTGTGTGTTTTGAAGTAAAGAAGGTTAGTAGAAGGGGTTAAAGTTTTATTTTCCAGTCTAGAGTTGTAGCTAAAACCTAAACTATTAGAAGTCCATCGTTTCAGCAGTATTTGCAGACACAACTGATTACTTTAGAAGCAAACCAGAAACATACAATGTTTATGAGACAGGTATAATCACAATAAATTCTAATACGTTAATTAACAGAGAGAAAAGTGAAACTTTGATGGCACTTTAGGTCCTTTTACTATTCTAGTATGATCTAAAGCCAAGAAATTATTCTTATTTAGTCGAACCTAACATTCAAGCTAGAGAGGACGAAAGTCACAAAGGTTAAATATCTTGGCAGAAAAAGGATCCTCGCTTATCCCCGTAAATGTCGTTTTTATCAAAAGTCAATTGTCAGCAAAAAAGAAGAAAACCGCGAGAAAGAGCACCAAATGCCATTTTTCTGGCGAATGGCAATAACACATGATGAAAAAAAGGTGTGAAAAAGAAGACAATTTTAAAAGGTGCAGACGGTAGAAAAATATGAATATATTTCTGATAAAAAGGAAAGAAGGTGACAAAAAACGTAAAGCTGTTTTAGGGCATAGAACTGAGGAAAACTGAAGAATTAATCTGGGTATGACATCATTTTAATAAATGATGAAAAAGATGAGGATTAAAAATGCATTAGATCTGATATAATGTCTAAAGGGGCTCTGTTTTATACGTATATGTTCCAGCTATAAAAACTATAAATATGTCGAGAGCATAGGATTCTTTTGTGTATACTGCAGTAAGTAGTTTAGTGAAAGTAATGATGTGTTATAAGTTTTGCATACAGTTTGATTTTAAGTTGCATTTCCTGATATCCCATCAAATTCATGAAACAGAAATGCTGATCATTGAATTATCACTGACCACAGAATTTCAAATTCTACTTCTCATGTTAAAAATATTTTCCTAAGAGGAAAGTGATTTTAATGTAGTAACTAATTGAAATCTTACAAAAACCGTGAATTCAAAACTCTTGCAACACGTTTGTTGACAAAAATTACGACTTAAACTGCAATCAAAATTATACTCATAATTATAAATGATATGTCCTCATTAGGCAATTTTTTTAAATTTGGAAGCTGAACATTTTTTTTTTCAAATCATTCTTATAATAAAACCTTATAAGGTCTGTTGAGGTAATTTGGGTATAAAATAACCTACTTGGAAATTTATAGTTGTGTAACAAATTTACTTTTCTATTTTTTTTCTTCTATTTCTTTGTTCAGCTTAACATTGTGTTTTTCCAGAATAGTTCTCTACAAATTTCAAAGTAATAGATCAATTTACATATAAATGACAACTATAAGTTTCACTATAACAAAATTTCTCTATGCATGGGGGAATTTGGGTATAGTAATGGTTTGACAGCAAAGCAGGGTTTTAATAACAATCTTACTCAAAGTTTTCAAACTTAGGTTGAATTTAGATATAGTATAAATAATGAGACGGTGTAATTACTCAATTTTATTAGTATTAAGATAGATTTTAAACTTAAAATGCTGCAAAAATAGCACAAAAATACAAACCGTTATTTCCGGCAAATTTAGTTACGGGAGTTTAGTTTTTTGAACATTTAATCAGATTTGAAAATTCTTTCGATACATTTTTAATATATGTAATCTAGAGTAAAAAAGATGCTCAAAAATGCATATTTTAGTAGTCCTATAAAATGGTTATTTGTCCTTCTGATTAGTAAAATATAATGTATACCCAAACTACCCCATGATTTTAAATCATTAATTACACGAAAAAAATTATGATACATGTTTCTTTTCAACGACAAATTAAAGTAAACATATGTAATTTTTTTGGAAAACACAGAGGGCAGTTTAATTCGCAGCACTATTTGGTAAAAGTTAGTTTTCCGCGCATTGTCATCTTCAGAAATCTGAACTTATTTTTTATTCATTTCAATAACAGTGTTGGGAAAATTATTTCAGCATGTACTCATACATAAGGATGATGTTTATAAGTGTGGAACTTTGTAAATATCAAATTATAGGTTTCAATACCTAAATTACCCCGTATACCCCAATTACCTCACCCCTCCCTACTCATGGAATTTTCTGAAAGGCTTAACAATCAAGTTTGCTGTTTTTAAGCACTTCAAAATAAAACCTTCTGCTTTAAAATTTAACGTAACTATATTACATTAAAGAAGATTCACAAAATTGAAAACCTGTAAGCATAATGGTTTTAATTACAAGCCCAAATGGTATCCTAACTTAACACGGTTTAATGTCGAAGTGTGCAGATTAGATCAGAAAATTACTCAGAAACGTTGCCTTGAAATTGTACATAATATCTTTGTTTCATAGGATATTAGAAACCAGAAAAAAAAAAAAAAAAAAAAAAAAACCTTTGAAAAAAAAAGGAACTATTTCATGATTTTGCACGCTTTAGTATATAAGTGTCTAATTTTTAGAAATATGAAGTTTTAAAAAAAAATATTTCGAAATTGTACCAATTTACATTGACTTACTGATTCTTCGGTCATGCATTTTAAACAGACTACATCGGCCATTTTGTAATTTTGAGGTTCGTGTTAAGAATAGGCGACGATAATCATATAAAAATCCTAATGTTATCTAAAACAATATTTCAAATAATGACTTACGCATATAAACAAAACTGTATCCAACAGTTTAAGTTCTTCTACTGTGGGTAAAAATAAGTAATGGAAGGGAACGTAGTTAATCCATTGATTTATAGCATTCATTGAACATCAGTTGAAAGGGCTTCAGACTGCTTGAAGTGCTAAGCCTGAAATATTTCAGGTTGTTTTTTAAGCTATCACAGGTCACTCAAAAGGTGTGTCTTGTATACAAATTCATCATAGTTTTTTCGAGACTCTTTTTAATACTTAGAACACTAATTATTTTAAATTGTAGTCATGTTTTTAAAGTGCCTTTCTCCCATCCTCACGACTTAAAAGAGGAGAAAAGGCTTGTGCAATATTTATAAACTAAATATTAATATGTATTCTAAATATAGTTTGAATTTATGATTTTAACAAGTCTAAACATCTGTTGTAAGTTTTGCAAGACATTGTATTGTTTAAGTTGGGTTGATTGACGCTAGATAACTCAAATAGGGTTGGTTGGAGTATGTGGGTCATCCCCCTAAAACTAAGACATTGATAAAGTTTTTAAATTTTTTTACATTGATCATGTCATAGTTCATCACAGTGATCGGTTTTGCGTGTATTTCGGTTACGGTGGAATGTTTTTCTATGTCACACAACTTAGTCAGAAAAAAGTTCTGAAAAATACTTTTTTGTGAGTTTAAGCAACATTTTTCAAAAAAGTGTTTCCCGGTTAGTTATTATTTTTATGATCATTTCTTTTTCACGTACAGTTTTAACTTAAAGTGCATACTGCAATAAGAACTTTTGAATAAAATATTATTAAAAAGTTTTAAAGAAGGGCTCCCGCCTACCCCGTACATTTTCGCTATAAGAGGTAAGTGGGTCTCGTCACTATGGCGTAAGTGAGTCCCCCCATAATAGTGAGAATTTGAAAATCAAAAGCAACTCTGATGAAATATTTGTATTAGTGAAATAGAAGACAACTATGTTGACTTAGTTGGAATTGATAGATCAGCTACAAAAACTTCTAAAGCTGGTGATTATATATTTGTAATAATTGCGTGAAAGAAAACCGTATTAGACTTATGTAGATATAATGTTGGAAGTTGATGATACAAATTAAAAAATAATTTTGAATTTGCTAGAACGAATAGAAAAAGTGACTCTTGCTATTGACATGGTGCACATGATGTTGGAATAATTACTGAGGATGAAGTGATCCTTAGCCAACTTTACATAGAGCAGACATTTAGTGTTTTCAATTTCTTTTTCAACTTATAGTCTCGGCTAATTTTCCAAAATTGATCTTAATCAACTGAACTACGTTCATTCAGCAAACCTTTATATGTAAAATATGTACCCATAGGTTTCAATAAATTTCACAAATGAAATAGTTTTGTTTTTTGTTAAAAAATTTCCCATGATTCTGATTTAAAAGACAGTAAATATCTCATAAATGGATGTATTTACAAAAAATAATTTACACTTAAAACTTACATAATTTATCATTAGAGGCACCCTTATTCCTTTTTTAGATATGCTTCATTTAAATTTAAATAAAAGAGGGATGACCCACTTACCTCTTACTATGGGATAACTGGGACTCCAATTCAATTTTTTTAAAAATGTAATCGGCAAGAATATTTAAAGCATTATTTTAGAAAATAATGATGAACTTTTGTTTATTAAAAATGTCCAAGATAAAATAAGGCAATAAGTTATTATTGTTTTTTTGTTTTAAACCTTATATATGTAAGGTTTCAAAATCGAACTGTTCTCAAAAGGGGTCCCACTTATCCCAACCCCAACCCTACTTTCTTTTTCCGCTTACCTCACAGCGTTGAAGAAGTAACGAATATGATCTTTAACTAAACTTATAAGGAGTCGTGTTTACTACATATTGATAGATTATTGTAGTAATTGTGTGAAAACCATTTATTGATGGTTACGGATAAGGTTACTATTTAATAATACTGAAGCAAGCAATCTCATTTTAAAAGAGTAACAATCAATAATTGTTAACCAATCATCAGGTATCAATAATTAAACAATCTCAATTTAAAATATTTTCCCCATACAGTTTATGTGATAAATTTTCTGCATCCCTTTATTGTTTTAATGGTTATATTGAGGTATTTTTCCCCGTATGACTATCATATTAATCTACAGGAGGCAATGGTAATTTTTAAGTATTTTTTAGTCTCCACTCCATAAATGTCTGAGTTGGTTTTCAAAAAAATAAATAAATAAATAAATTAAAAAAAATAAATAAAATAAAATAAAATAAATAAATAAAATCACCATTATCGCATAATATAATTCACGGTAACAAATTTTCAGATGCAAAAATATACTAATTTGATGTCACAAAGAAAATCATTTAAACAAAATTCCAATGTTTTGCAATATGGAATAGATGGTTTAAACGACTGAAAGACGTCGGACTTCGGTTTCTTGTTATAGAATGTCTTGCCTTTTCTATTTTTTCTTCCTCAATTGACCCGAAGATATTTCGTTTCTGATGTATGGGAAAGTAGATTCCTTAAGAACAAGTTCCAGCTTTTCTTACTCTATCCTCCAAATTACCTTCATGTTTCTGCTCTTTTTTTTTTTTTTTTTTTGTTGAGATAGTAGCGTATGGTCAGGGAAAAATCTGCTGACTTAGACTCGTTAAGGGCACCCACTTCAGGGCTATTAGAACAACATGGTTACGTTGGTTATAATGAAACACTTAGTATTCTATAAAAGCCGGCACGCCATCTTGGAAAATGAAACTTTAAACTTATGGACTAAACGAAAAAATGACAGCATTATACTGCCGTGGGCAGGTAAACGGCAATATGTGCAGAAATGAGTTTTTGAGATTGTTGAAGAAATGTGTAATGGGTCATTCCATAGTGACTAACGTAACATTCGCAGCTGATTTTCAAACTCTTTCTACTTACACCGGCAGTAAAAATGAATGTATTTTGGTTTAATATGCAGATTTAAAATGTACAAGGTGACTATTTTTCATTTCCACCAAGAATTTGAAGCAAAATAAGCGCTGGCAGGTATTTTTTCACCAAAAAAGGCATTGTGACTAACGTAACATTTTTGCAACCCTGAGAAACAATGCTTATGTTACGAGGCAAATTTTTCTGAAACTTACGTAGGCATTTAAAATTGGCCGATATATTTGTAAGAGGTAAACAATCTATTTTTAAAAATGTACTACAGATTTGTTACAGATGAATCTTTTTTGACCCTTAATGGTACTTTTACGAAAAACTGTGTGTGACTAACGTAACGTGACTAACGTAACCATCGAATAACAAACAATGAATGCACATAAAATACTTTTTATAATTGATTTCTTGCTCTTATATTACTTTTACACTTTTTAGGAACCTTCTTTGTGTTGCATTATGGTTCTTTTTTTACTTTTTTTTCTATAATAGTGTAAGAAATTGAATGGAAGGATTCAGTTCAATTAACTCAATTTGAATGTGCGAAAAAAATAAACAAATAAAAAAAATGCTTTTACAAACTGAATAACATCATTATTGGGCTAATTAAATCTTAAATATCTCTCTTTAAAAAAATTAACTTTATGCAAATTGACAGTTTCACCGAATTCTAGTATTCTGCCGATATACTAGTTATCGTCATAAGAAACTCCGCAGTACTTTTCAATGGCATATTATTTTTTAAGGTTTACTGATTCATCGAACGAATCGTGTTGTGCATGCTTTTGAATTAAAATGTAATATTGAAAAAAAAAATATTCGAACGTTTTTGCAGAATGCATTTTAATTCCAGATATCACCGCAAATGTTTCAATTTCTAAATGATCATTCTTGCATTTTCTGAAATATATGGCAGCAGCGCTTATTGTCACTGTATCATGTAACATCTTCAAATGTTTTCCAACGAGCAGCCATTACTTCATTTTAATAATAGGTGGACATGTATTTTCTAAAAAATAGAGACGTTCTTCTTTGTTAAGACTGTACTTCTATTAACTTAATTCTTAAGCTTGGATTCTTGTGTTGAATGCTAATTCAGCAGGGTACTCAATTTGCTTTACTCACTTTTTTTCTTTTTTAATAATTCTTTAAATTGGAAGTATCTTTATAAAGACCTTTGAAAAAGTATTTTTTAAAGTAAACAGAAGGTCTATACAATGTAATTTTACTGGTATTTTTCACCCTTTATATGTTTTTAATCAATATAGAATGCATGTATATTCAAAATTGTACATGAAAATGTACATTAAATTAAATAAGTTTAAATATTAGCAGTCATTTTTAAAATGTTACGTTAGTCACAGCTCAAATGTTACGTTAGTCACACTAATTATTTTATATCTACTGATACTGAAATAAATATTTTGCACTTTTTAAGAAGATATGATACAGATGTAAGAAAATAAAAAGTGCTGTTTGGTTCAATCATCTGGTTTAGTTTTTAAACAGAAAATAGTACATTTTCGTGACTAACGTAACGTAAATATTTTCAGTGAAATAACCAAACTAATTAAAGTACTTATCTTATAATGTATGCAAAAATAACAGTCAATTTTATTCGGTCAACATGTAATCATTTAGAATAAATTTAGTTCTTTTAAAAATTTGCAAAAAAATTTACATTACACAAGAAAACGTAGACGCATGTTTTTTGCACATGCTAAGCCTTTTCTACAACCTCGCACGTTTAAAACCAGACGAAAAATACCGAATGAAATTTTTGCAAACTATTATTGGATTTATGTACTAGAAAGTATGCTGAATGAAATGATAGGTCACAGTTAAGGCTTTGGGGAAAAAAATTTTCTGAGGTTGAGGTTGACATTTCTATGGAATGACCCTCATGGATTCAAAGCCAATTATATGGAAATGTTATAATTAGACGCTTTTTGTCGCCTTTTTTCAGCGGAAACCAAATAAACAAGCTTGTACAATAAAGCTAACGTACAACATATGAAAAAAAAATGCAAATAATAATAATTAAAAAAAAAAAAAAAACTCATGAAAAACTTTTAGTCCTTGACCTGCGCACTCAATGTAATAAACAACAAATCATTTGATGTTTATTATTTTTATTATCAATGTTCATGTTACATGTGTACATTATACCATCGTTTTTCACGGCAGTTACATTCCACGGAAATACCGTGAAAATCGAAATCGTGTAAATTAAGACATAATAGTAGTGTTAAAAAAAGGGATTAAATTCCAGAAATGAAAAAAAAGTTCATTCTAGGGACAGTTAAATATATTATAAGTTCAATGTATATTAATTCTGATACATAAGCACAACTTGTATAAAGAAAACATGAATTAGTGTTCATAAAAACTTGGTTGTGATATTCTTTGAGCAGTCATAATTTATTTTTCTCTGTAGGTTTATGTGGAATTTTAACGCACCCATGATCACTGCCGTCATTTCCATGTCGGGATCTTCCTTCACTAACATTTCAGAATTATCATTTGCCATTATCAAGGAATAGCTCAGAATTTTCAGGAAGAAAGATTTTGGTTGTCATTGTCGGTATCTTCGTTGGCTTTTGTTCACCTTTGTCACTTCTGAAAGCTCTTCTTCTAATAAGCTCCGAATGGCATGAGTTTAATGAATTTACTTCTAGTAAAATATCTTGAAGCAAAAAATGTTGCCAGTGGCCCGAGCTGGCTTATTAGAACACTAAACTGCAGTTCAATTCTGTTATCTTCATTCTCAAAAGTTCGAATTTTGAAAGAGTGGAAAATTTTATCTGTTTGCAGTACCGCATCCATGTAAAATCAAAACTCATGCGCGTAAAATAAAATAAAGGTGTCAACCTTAGAGCAGAAGCTAAAATTTAGGGAGCAATTCCAAGCATTGGCTTAGCAAAAGCTGACCCAAAGATCCCAAGTGACGTGACTCAACAGCGACGAATGGTAGGCACGGTTTGTATGAAACCATCGAACGATACCTGATTTCTTCCAACGCTTTAAAATACAATCCCGATGCTTTAAAATTCATCACATGACGTGGGGGTCTTGGTTTCATGGATGAAAGTCTTCACTCACTCCATTGTATCTCTTCTCAACGGTGCCAACTCTTATATCGCGTATAAAAAACCCACGTGAAAGAGGACCACTCTACTAGTAATGCAGAATGTTTCAAAACTTACAAGCTTCCAAACGAGCATAACTTGCTTAACATTATATAAACAAAATCATCCAAGTTTCAAAACTTTACCCATGTGTAAAATACTACGTAAGCCTTTTAGTGATACATCGAAAGTTCCAGTTTTTCCCGCATTTGGCTATCCTGAAAAAAGAAACTTTTTCAGCATTCTGTTCTCATTAGAGATATCGAATTTCCTTATCGCAACTTTGTAATCCTTTTTCTTTTATCGCCCAGTTAAAAATGTCTTGTAATGCATTTTTTTTTTAAACGGAGAAAAAAGTTCACCTTTATCTCTATTTGAAAATTAAATCGGTAATTACTCCTTTCCTTTGGAGAGTCTCGCTTAATTATGTAAAATCTGATTTTTTTTTTTAACAAAAGGTATTCCGATAGCTCCTTTTAAAGTAAAGCTGTTATATTTTTTTTTATCATTTATCGTGAACAGCAATTTTTTTTTTCGCTCAAATTCAAAGCAGCATTTTAAATTTGAACATTTGAAATGCATTTTTCACTTGAATAAATCTATTGCAAAAGTAATTTTATGCAGAATTAGTATTGCTGTTTAAGATTTTTAAATACTCGATACTGTAGAATTTTGCAATAACTGGTCCTAATTGCTCTTAGTTGTAGTATTGTGTGCAGAGCTCATCCGGAAAAAAAACCTAATTTTCTTTCAAATAAATATGTAATTGCTCAATATAGATTTAAATCTTTAGAAAATTAGAAAAGGTTTAATAGCATTATCGTTAAAACTGGACATATACGATCTCTTTCCCTATCTCTCTCTCTCTCAAAAAAAAAAAAAAAACTTTCACTTTTTTTTTATTTAGTAATTTTTTTACGATATTTTGCAGCAGCACGAGGTATTAATATTGCATCTGTCTATCTATCTGCGCATTTTCCAGTAATACATACACATTCGCATACAAATGTACACATTAAAATATTTAATTGTAATAGTCTGTAATATTCTAAAAATAATGTAAAATATATATTAGATAAAAAAAAACCGATTTAGGGTGGTTGTATTTTTTAGTAAATCTGTTGAAGTTATTTAAAAACTTGTTCATAGCTGAATTTAATTTTAATTTCCTTTTTTATGTATTTATTTATTCATGTGTAACTGAAGCTGTGATTTAAACAAGAATTTTTTGAGAATGTTGTCTTAATCGAAAAGAGACTGCCAGGATATTTTTTAATTATTATAAAGATGACTTTTACGATATATTTTTATTCTTATTTTCGACTTGAAGGGAGTATAGTGCCTGTTTAATGGGGAAGTCTTAAGGGGTCTAAGGACCCTTAATCTTCAAAATTTTAAATTTTCTGCAAAAAATATTTTATGCATAGTTTAATTCTGAACAATTTGATACTTTATTTATTACCATACGCAAAAAACTTTTCATGTTATCGTGAAAATGCGTAAACTTTCCCCATAGATATTTATGTTTAGAGCAGCTGTGTCAGCCCCTTTTTCTCAGGTGCCAGTTTCTCGTTTTGCGTGCATGATATTTTAGAAAGTTTTTTATGTTTTTCCGTAAAACGTTTTATGCATGTTTGTCTGACTTATTTTTATGATCTGAACCTAAATTTTAAACTAAAAAATAAAAGTTAATATTTAAAAAAATATATATATTGTTACCCTAAATTTTGATATTAACTTATAAAATTTCAAAATAATAATAATAATAATAATAATAATAAGTAATGATAAATAAAGAATTTAAAAAATAATAATTTAGGTTCAGATCATTAAAATAAAGCAGACAAAACATGCACAAAAAGGTTTACGGAAATATATAAGAAACTTTTTGAGATATCATCGCGCGCAAAACGAGAAGCCTGAGAAAACGCAACATAAGAAAAGGAGGTTTTAACAGCTGCTGTTAACATAAATCTCTATGGGTATACGCATTTTTCGATAACTTGAAAAGTTTTTTTGCGTATCGTAATAAATAAGATATCAAATTGTTCAGAATTAAATTAGGCATAACATACATATTTTTTCCTGAAAATCAAACATCTGGAAGGTTAAGGGTCCTTAGACCCCTTAAACACGTTTGCCTTTATTTAGGATCTTCTGACAGCATGAAGTGAGTACTTATAGAGCTGGTGGTCTTTATTTAAAATCCATTTCAGTGGAGCTGTTGCTAAACTTGAATGCTTCCGCTCTGAAATTCCAGGTGCGAATACCTGCTAAGGTAGAAATGTTATTGATTGGTGTAGCTCTTCCATTTACAACATCCTAACGGTAAGAAGCTTACTTGAAGTTGTTGGTTAGGCATAGCTGCTTGTTAACTTTAGTATCCTTGATCAATCATAAGTGCTCCCGATAATAATTCGTCATTTGAGTTATAACCCGGTGTCGAAATACTTCAATTTCAAAGTGGGTTTAAGGAGTGCTTGATTTGCACAAATAGTGATTTCGATCGACTGGCTATTGTTGATAGAGGGATATTTTAGAGGTTGTGGAGGTCATTTAAGCATATTATGCCATGCAATGTATGTACTATATTATGTATTGGTAACTTTTAAGGACTATTGGCCATAATTCTTTTTTTTTTTTTTGAAATTTTAGGAAGTGATTTCCTTATTACAATTAATGTTCACGAAATTACTCATCTTTTATTTAGACTTGAGTATTTAACATGTAGCGCTTAACGTAAGTTTCTTGTGATATCTTTTATTACACCAAACAGCACCGAGTAAAAATATAACACAAAAAATTTATTTTGGTTTATTATAACGATATCTACTAAACACTAAAAGAAGAAAAAAAATAAAGGTGCTGAGTGTGCTTCGTCAGAACTTTATAAGAATACCTACAAATTTTCCTTTTTTTTTATTTCATCACATGTGTGTTATATATGCAAGAAATGCGCTTTTTTCATTAATTTTATTTCGTGTCGTTTTAAATTTACGCTTGATCATTAGCAGAGTACGTTACTTGAAGTAGACACAGTGGGATTTCTTTGTCTAATTGTCCGTTCTTATTAAACCAGCTAAACTAAGCCATGCTTCACAATCAGTATTCAGCTAGCAAAGTATATTCTGATATGAATTCAAAATACATGACCCATTTTCCGGTAACTTATTTAATACCATCTGATGAAACGCAACGCAGCCATCATTTGTCACAGTTTCTGTCAGCTGCGTCAGGTGTTGCATTTCTTATTGTTTTTACTTCACCGTTGCTTTGTGATGATCAGTTTTTGTAATTTATGTAACAAATTCTTATTTACTGCCGTCTGGACGATTTTGCAAACAAATCCGACAGCAATTAATGATCGATTAATTGCCACAGTTATGTTCTCAGAAAGATTAAACAATAATTAAAACATAGTCATTCGGTGTAGATTTGACAATTTCGCTATTTTAATTTCTCCTCCCACCCCCCATGTTGCAATAGCGTTGTTTCATCTACTGTTGTAAAACACACGATCAGTTTAGGTATTGTATAGTTACCCAAAATTAAGAAAAAATGATTACATTCTTTAAAAAAATCTTGAGATTTTACGGTAAAAGTTACTGGCAGCCATGTTGCCAGTAAAGTTTAACATGAAATCCTATTTTGCTGTAAAAAATTACGGTAGAATAAACGAGAGTTTAAAAAAAACGCAAAATGCAAGCAGCAGGTTTGAATTCGGGGACCTTCGTATTAGTATGCGTCTTAGCCGGTCACCATACTAGTCGGGGAACGTCGGGTGTTCCCTGATTCACTCTGTAAGTCACTTGGTGTATCAATTAAAACTTCAATCGTTTATTTTTTCGGTATAATTTACTGTAATTTTTTTTCTACTTTACAGTAGTATTTACCACAAAAGTTTCCTGAATTTTTAACAATGCATGAACACATTTTTAAGTGAATTTTTAAACTGGTTCAGAGTTTCTGCCACTTACGGACCATTGAATTATGCGAAAAATGTGATACAAAATACCGTATTTGTACGAAAGGTTTGGTTAAACTTTGAGTCAGAAAGCTAAATTTTCTACAAATTAAAAAACATCCGAATTTGTATTTAATTGCACCACAAGATTTCTAAAACGCATTTTACTATATGAACATTATAATGCCGGAGGAGCAAATGCAACATTTCAAACAAGCATTCAAGAGTAACTTCCAAATAGTAACTTAAGAATAAGTGGATTATAAAGTTTGTATATAGCGCTGCTAATTTACTTCGTGAAATAAAAAGCAAAAGATTGGGATTATGGCTTACTTAGCATTGAGATAATTTTATTATCTCTTGTAAAATTTTGTACAGTATTATGTTTACTTGCGTAAGTCAAATATTATGAAACTAGTGGTACACGCACAGCTTTGCCCGTAGTAGAAAGTTAAGAGGTCATTTGGTTCGCTTGTATATTTACAAATAATGGATGATGAATTTCTCGCCAAATTGGCTATGTTCATTTTGCTCGCCCATGTTACAGTAATTTGCTCCTCTACGTTGTGGTAATTTGCTCGTCCATGTTATGGTAGTTTAGTCGTCCATGTTATGGTAATTTGCTCGTCCATGTTATGGTAGTTTAGTCGTCCATGTTATGATAATTTTTCTCGGTAAAATATTTTTCTAAAAATTAAGAGTAGAAACAGAATAAAATCGAAGTTTTGAAAAATCGCTTCGAGGTTTACACTCCCATGCTACAAACTGATTTTGTGCCAAATTTCATAAAAATCGGCAGAACGGTCTAGGTGCTATGCGCGTCGTAGACATCCAGACAGAGATCCAGACTTGCAGCTTTATTATTAGTGAAAAGACAAATGTTACTCTGATGCAAAGTTACTGAAATCACTGCAATCTTAGTTTTTTTAAGTTAACAGAAACTGTCTCTCGTATGTTTTCGAAGAAGAAATGCTTCACATTATACCATTTGAAAATTATAGAAGTAATTATGTGCAACACAGAACTGCGTTTGTAATAATTTTGGCTTAAAATATGATTAGGAAAATATTGTGAATTCGGAAGGCATAAGGTGACAACGGAAGCCACTGATCAATGCACTCGTGCTTGATAAGTACGGAAAGTAGATCATTAGAATCTGTTGGAACCGACCCCAGTTTAAAGAGGCAAAAGTTAAGGTAATGAGAGAAACTGTTTCCGAGATGCTTCGGAAATTATTAAAATGTTTAAAATGTGTATTTTCGTAAATGGAAAAGGTATACTTCAATCAAATTAAAGAGTAAAAATATATGCAATTTAAAAATGTTGTGTATGTGTTAGTTTTTCCTCAATTTTTATCGAGACTTAAGACATTGAATTGTTGTCTTATAAATTGGGGTAATGTTTTTTTTATTTTTGTATGTTTAAAAACAAATACGATAGTCAACAAAATTGACGATAAGCAAATTGACAATAATGATTGCCAGCTTGTATACTTAGCTCTCTGCTACACAAACATTAGGATATAAGACATTCAAAACATAGTATGCATTAAAAATAAAAGCGATTACATTTGTATCCCATTTTCAAAGCCATATTTGTCATAGATCCCCCCCCCCCCCAACCATGACTTAAAATACGCTTAAATAATTTACATCAATACTTTTGAAGAAAAATCTTTACTATGCAAGGAGTTCACTTAAGCTGCTGTAGATCAGCTGTGGTTTTCAAGGTTTTTGGGTGCATGGAAATTAATACAGCTTATTAGAAGCTCAAGAAATTTCAGAATATGTTCAATTGCTTTGCTATTTACTTCACAACTGTCGCCAGTAGCTTCTACTGTTAGTCGCGACTTTCAGCGATGTACTGACATATTTCTGGTTGGTTTGGTAATAATTCCTAGAAGCATCTTAACTGTTGATTGTGCATTGATTTCAACTTTGAAAAGGTAGAAAAAACAAACTAAATTTTTAACCTAAATTCTGAAACTGAGGGCTTATCAAAATTTTTGAGATATTCTTGATTTGCTAGCTCAGATTTTCCCTAAAGTATGCTAACTGTGTATCGTACCAACTGGAGGGCCGACCAAATTTCGTTGAGAAATCATTGATTTGCTAGCTAAAATAGTCCCTGAAGTCTCGCAATTGCGTATCGTACCGACTGAGGGCCCACCAAATTTTGTTGAGAAATTCTTGATTTGCTAGCTAAAATACTCCCTGAAGTCCGCAATTGTGTATCGTGCCGCATTTCCCCCAATAATCCGACATAACATATTTAAAGCTCATGCTTCAACTTCATAACAACAATCATTTGCCCCGTGTTTCATTCTACTACTGTATATTTGCATTCGAATCTTCACACCTCAAACCATCAAAGGCTTGTTCGCACGTCTTCAAGTTTCCTGTACGTGTTTATAGAGGCGCTCTCTTTCTCAAAGACTTACATAGTTCTTTAAGTCTCTGACTGATATCTTTGATTTTTAGCCACTTTCCCACTAAGTCGTCAAAACAGTAATCTGACAAAAAAATTTTTTTTATTGTCATTATGACTTTCGCACTGTCATGTACATGGCATATTATGAAGCTGTTAAATGGTGCGGTAGTAAAACCATTCTTCGAAATGTTTTTTACGTTATTTTAGTAATGTTTAAAAAAATAAAATTTAGCGGTGTTTACATTTAAGTGACAAGTATTAAATAATTTGTTTTGAGTACATACTTTCGTACAAATTACCTACATGTTTTCGAACTTTTGTGTGTAATTCATCAGCTTGAAATGAAGAAAAAAGAAACAGATTCAATCCCTTTGGGTCCTCTTCGCTTTTCACACATTTGGTTCTTATTTCTCTTCGTCGCGAACGTACGGGTACAAATTTTCTCGCTGAAATTGAATTCTTTGCTACCTGCATGTTTCCTTAAATTCTATTAATATTTACTTCTGAATATTGCTCAGCAATGGCACGACTGGAAATTGAAATCAATTTATACATCTCGTAGTTTCGCTTTCGTTGTTGTTTTTTGCGTTTAAAAATACCTTTCAGCGAATTATTGTGATTTTGATATTATAGATTATATTTATTTTAAATGCTATTTTTAAACGTTTTAACTTTTTTCGCCAAATTTTATATATATATATATATATATATATATATATATATATATATATATATATATATATATATATATGATTTCGGTTTTATGGTGAATGTGTTTTGTGTTTTTTACAGGGACGTCCAAGTTATGTTGCAGAGTTGATTTTACGTCACGGTCGAAAAAACATTTTTCGATACATTTTTTACGTTGTTTTGGTAATTAATTTAATGCAAATTTGTTTCGCAAACCTTCAAGGAAGTATGACTACCAAACATAGTATCAAACAGTGTGTGTCGGTGTGCGTGCGAATTTGCAACTTGGGTACACGGCAGGGAATGGTATGTCTTAGTTGATTCAATACTTTTTTGACCACCTATTGACCTAGCAATCAACTGTTTCCTGTCAAAGTTCGTTTTAATCTTTGAATTAAGATAGGAATATATGTTATTAATCGACGAAAAAAAATCTGACGAGGAAAATGTTAATTAAATACACATTCAGCTGTGAGTTTGGTCTTACAGACTACTTATTTTTTCAATCGCTCAATTTTCACAAATAAGACAGTTTTACGCATGTATTTTCACTTTAATACCGGAATTTGTGGCTCTTACTTTTGGTATATTTGAAGATAAGGAACCATTTTGTGTCATATTGTAAAGAAACAAGTTTTTAAAAGATGTTCTGTGTTCAAAAAATAAAGATTGTTTTCGTGTTGCTGAAGTGCCTGTTCATTCACACCCTTTAATAGAAAGATCAAAACAGCAAAAAACATAAAACATTGTAGGCGCTTATACTACGCTCAAAATCCCGACTGCTCAGTTACGACATCCAGAGTATGTTAGTAATCTCAGCTTCAATGAGAGGGAAGCTGCCTTCAGTTGAGTTTGACTATTCCAGACTGACGAGTCCGTAAGGAGAACGAAACTGCAGTATCTGAATATCATAACCTGGATGTCGGTATTTTGCATGTAATTCTGCCTTTGCCTTGGCGCAAGGGGATAATATACTGAAAATTAAGCGTTTGTACTTGTTAAGGGTTTCAAAATATTCCTTACAAGATCTATAAAATTTCACCCTATTACTGCGTCTCTGAAAGTCTGTTGACACATTGGTTAAAATATCAACAAAAAAAAAAATCATATGCATTTTAGAATTTTCCCGAAAAATGTCATTTGAAAAAAATTTTATATTATTTGAATCCTTTTTCAATCCATTGAAAAAATACCAATCGTTAAACTTTAATATTACTTCTTAATGGGGTATATTTTATTCCTTATACTTCCTAATATGCATGACATGATACCCTAATCAATGCAAATAGTTTGTTTATGCAGCACTCCAGGCTAAAAAAGGCATTTGAAATAAATGATTTGAAACTTTATAAAAAAGGAGGAAATGATTTTTCCCGGGCATTTAGTATCAAAGGTATTATTTTGCTGCATTTCTGAAGTTATTATGCAAATTTTAAAAAAAAGACGACTTTTCTTTCGTATCTCGTTTTTAAGAAATACATTATTGATAATGTTTCCTTTTGATGATGTTAATATAAGGTTATGACCACTTTCATGTAAGATAAATATTTTTCTCATTATTTTGTCATGTAAAATAAAAGCTCTTTTAATTTCCAAATTTAGAATCGGCAATTACATATACTGCATTGATGTAGTTTAAATAAGTTACTGAAGTCAGTGTTATGATCATATTTTTTACTCTCGCATAAAAAAAATAAGTTTTTGTTTTCCATTAAAATATTTAGGGAAATTATTCGTTTTGGTTGCAGAATTCATGGTAGAAAATCTGAAAACATTAATAAGCTAATGTTTCATATGTTGTGAACATGCATCTTTCTTTAAAATTTTTGGCTGCCGTATGTTTTTACGAAAGCTTTGAATTCAATTTTGTTTCTACTGATAAAATGTCCTCTTTCTTTGCTAAGCTTTTCTATTTAAGTACAGTAGTTTTTTCAAGAACTTTTGAACAACTAAAAGCTCTTAGCTTCTAAGAAACGTCAAAGCGGTTTTTTTTTTTTGAAATATGTCGATTTTTTAATCAGGTATTTTAGTTTTAAAAAGTCTTCATATTTGCGATTTTTACTTTGTAAGTAAAAGGTCTTTCTTCTGTATAACTATGTAAACAAATACAACGAGGTTTGTGTAGTAGAACCATGGACGTATTTGAATAGTTATACCGGTATGTATTCGTTCGAAATATGACTTAGATACACTATACTATTATGCATTGTGACACACACTTTAACCATACCCATCAACTGTTTGTAGTCTGCTCTGGTACAAAGAATGCTTTACCTTGGATTAGCTCATTAATGTTTAAAGTTGAAAGGAGAAGACATTCTTAGATTGACACAACGGCAACAGTAAAGCTTGACCACAAATAAATGTCGGATGACCTTGATGCAAAACATAATTTTTATCATTCGTAATAGGTAGAATCTGCCAGAAAGTACCGAATAATAAGATGTACGATTTCTTTAATTTTATCTATTCCAAAATAATACCAAAAAACCTATTACAAGTGTCACAAATGATGTTTTTTGCTTCAAGGTCATCCGCCTTCTTTTTGTGGTCAAGCTATAGTTGCCGGCTACTCAAGCCGGCATTCCTCACGCCTTTAGTAACACAAAGTACTTAAGTTTCAGTTTAAAGAAAGTCAACTTATCAGTCTGACTATATTTTTTGAAGAAAGTATTTCTCTCATTCCTTTTAAAGGAGACAGGATACGGGATTTCTGATCAGCCAATTAAGGGGAGTTGGTATCCTAAAACTTTAAAAATGTTTTCAGTTTTCATATATATTTAAAATATTTAAAGCAAGAGCTATCAAGCGACACCAACTTTGTTTCTATGTAGATTCAAAGTAACTCAAATGTAAGTAAAATTTTACTTTCAAACGCGATTTTCTTAAACGGTCAATTTTAAAAACTCATGTTCATTTTTCTAGAAAAGTTCTTTACATAACGCTTTGAAACTTTTACCACATTTTATTGATACGTTCATAATTATTTGGAAGTGAAACTTTTGCTTAAGAATTTATTTATATTTTCTTAATAGCTGTTTTTGTGGAAATAAAAGGCCTTTTTTAATTTAAAAAGTGACTATTGAAATTAAATGAATTATGAAATAAGCAAAATAGCTTTAAAATTTCACTTCAGTCGTCTCTTAGATATATCCTGAAAACACTATGAAAATTTTTAAGTTTGGATCATTAAAACGTTTTAAGAAAAATATACGTAAAATTTCATAATTTAACCCGATGCGTGTACTGGATACCGACTTCCCTTAAGTAAAACATTAATAGTTGTTGAGCAAATAAAGTAAAAATCATTATAAAAGCAGTTACGAATAAAGTTGCTAAACATACGTCTGTGCATAAATTTTTCAGTGTCATTTGCTGCAGTTCTATTGGAATCATTTTAGTGTTTAGTCATGAATGCATTGTGAAAAATAGTAATGCTAAAGTGATTTTTTATTATATGGCTTTTTCAAAACGTATATTAAAAAGGTTAGTGTTCTGTTAATTTTTTTTTTTTTTTTTGGAGATTACAGGTCAAATGCTGCACACGATTTGTTCAAAGTTTGGTATCTCAGCCAAACGCTAAAATATTATAATTTTAAAAATATTTCAAAATAAGTGGATAAAATGGGATGGCATAACGTATTACCACGAATTACTAAAAGTATTCTTAGACATATTTTCATTTTTTTCATATGCATACTGCTTAGTCTGGTCCTGATTCTGGCTATGAATGGGACTTAATGGGACTTTGTAAAATGGATATCTCGATTAATTGCCTAAATTTGTTCGCTTGCAGACGATCTTTGACCTAATGCCAAATCGGAACTGATTTAGCTTCTCATTTCCTTTTCTGGTACACGGTTTCCTTTCGCTCCACATTCTTTATACATTTGTGAATATAAAAATGATATTTTATGTAACCCCTTTAAAAACTAAGTACAAAAAAAAAAAAAAAAAAAAAGAATTTGGCAAAATCCTTCATTTTACTGGCAATTCTAAAAGCGCATTTTCATTGTTCTTCATTTTTTGCGGTGGAGTCGGCTTTGACCCTTGATTTCTCATTTAAACGATCCTTGAGTGGAATTAAAAAAGCTTGAAATAAATAATTCGTTTCTTGTGCCCAATTTGCTTTTGCCAATTTGTCCGTGCAATTTACAATTATACACGTTTACAATTTTATTTTATTAGCAATCGTATTTCAGAGCTATAGAAAATATCAGATAAACTGCTTTTCTAATTCAAAGATCTTATCAATTTTTCGATCTTAGCTTGTGTAACGTTGTCGTTTCAAAAAAAACTAGACAATTTCATAACATGATGTTCCAATACGAAACACCAAAAAAAAAAAAAAAAAACTGCAAAACATTGAAAGAAGAATGAAATAAAACATGCTATGAAATTTAAATTTAAATGTACATATTACTCTCATTCTGTTAACGCATGTATTGCCCACTGGAAATAAGTTACATAAATAAAAAAAATACTACCAGAGTGACAATGCTGCTGCTACTAATCGTCATTTTATGACGTCTTTAGTAGCTGCATGCCTTTTAATTAATTTAGTTTCATATTGAAATGTTACTTAAACTAAGTGTTTTAAATCAAATCATCATCCTATAGTAGCATATTAAATTGAAAGTACTTGACAGACACAGACTGAAAACCATAAAATCTTTTGAATGTTTTGTATTAGTCCTGAAAGTTCTGCTGCTAAAAATGATCGGCATTTTATAGTGCATTAAATTGAAACTCACTCGACAACACACATACTGGTACATTAAAATCTTTTGAATGTTTTGTATTAGTCCTGACTGTTCTTCTGCTACGAATAATCAAGAATTTATGACATCCAATCATTCCTTTTAAACGTTTTTGTTTCATGTCATCGATCCAGTAGCATATTTTTTACAAGTTTACTCGACAACACTCCGACTAATACGTTAAAATCTTTGGAATGCATTAGTCGTTACATTACTAGTGCAACTTTGTAATTTCCATGCGTAGCTACTTAAATTTCACAAAAGACTTATGCAGTAAAATGCATTTGCAGTTACATTT
The DNA here is from genome assembly GCF_026930045.1 of Uloborus diversus. Classification (NCBI taxonomy): domain Eukaryota; kingdom Metazoa; phylum Arthropoda; class Arachnida; order Araneae; family Uloboridae; genus Uloborus; species Uloborus diversus. The sequence continues at coordinate 38,647,667 of NC_072737.1, forward strand.
AAACAGAATGTAGTTTTTGATTACATGATTAAATTTGTGACAATAACAAATGCATTTTTTTTTCTTTCTATACTACACATGTATAATACGGAAATGAAGTATTAAAATTTGATTTTTTGCATATTTTTTTCCAATATATTTTTCCTCGCTTTTTCATAGCATAATATACAACAAGAGGGGGGAAAATAAAAATAAATGGATTTTTTTCTTTTATAATCACTTGATACAAGAAAATACTTAACTAATTATAGTTACAAGGGATACCGCCGCTTCAAGAAGGGACCATGTTGCTTAGTTATTCCTAGGCGATTGAACACTCGATCGCCCGGCCGCTCGACGCGGCGAAAAACTGGGAGCTTCAGTTGCGTAGGATTCTCGCGGGACTCGGCAACGGAGTTGCCGAGTCAACGGTTCACGGTACCTTAAGTAAAAGTACTCAACAACGCTAGCAAAGAGGTCCTTCACAGAAAACAAATGCAGGCCCGTGTTCTGAGGTTTTACGGAATTCCGTTCAAAAATCTGTGAACTTACTGATTTTTCTTCGGAAGTTCTTAAATGTATATTTTCCGTCCGATTGGAGTTATTGTTAAAGGCTTACGTTCGTATTGGTTCTTTTAATAGTTTTTAACTTTTGCATTGGTTGTCTAGATTAGTTTTTGAATTATTTATAGTTGTAATATTGCCTCCTTGAGCAGTGGTGCTCCGGAAAGCTGATTCGTGTAGCCCGTTGTTTAGTTTATTATTACAAATCAAAGGCACGATTGAAGACAATGTTTCAGAATTGGAGCAAAATATTCAAAAAATGTATTTCTGAAAAGCAAATGCATTTAATAAAAGAAACGAAGGAATTGATAACAGCAATTATTAGTTTTTTCTTTTCTTTCCTTTCCCATATTCCCCCTTTTCATTTAGAAATGGTAGCAATTGTATAAAATTTTATCTGTGTTCTGGGCCGCGAGGGCCATTTCAATATGAGGTGCGGTTCTTTGGGTTGAAAAAATTTGGGACACCACTGTCCTTGAGTATCTCGAGTTAATTATATTGTTCTTTCGTTGTTATGAAAGGCAATTTTTTTTAGAAAGTGTTGACCATAAAAGTCCCTCGAGTACGCCTTAAGCTTGTTTTTTCTATCAGGATATTTAAAAAATATTATCCCGTTCAGTACTTTCTTTATTATGGTAAATTGTAGAAGTCACTCGTGGTGTAATGGTAGAAAAGGAAATATTTCTATGCCGTTGCAGATTTATACTGTGCCAGAACTTAGTTTTAAACATTTTGTTTAAAATTCATTATTTCATAAATTTAGGAAAAATATCGATAATATTTTCTTCTTAAAACTAAAGTTCCTCAGGAGATTTTTTTTCTCTTGCAACAAACACTTGCTATTCTATAAACTTGTCATGAAACTTAAAATAAAACAAAAAATAATTTTTCTGGGGGATTTTTAGCGTTCAAAAACTTCAGTAGAAGAAGAAATGCAGTTTTGCTTTGTCAAAAATAGTAAAAAAAAATCTTTATATAGGCATTTATCGGTAATTTACTTTCAGTAACTGTACGTCAAAAACATTTGCATTTTTTGTTGGTTTGTTAATTAGGAGCATTTAACCCTAATAACTGCTTAGTTCTTACTAATAAGTGCTTAGTTTTTACTGTAATTATTAATGTCTAGCCTAAAAAAATAGCATGTCTGCCAACAAACTAATTATATGGTTTGAGTCTTCCTAGTTACGTAAAGCTGAACTACATTTAAATTTTTAGAGAAAAAGATTCATTGTTTAGTGAGTACTCTAATATAATTTTCAATAAGATAAGTTATAAAATATTCGACTGAAAAGGTTTTCATATTTCTAAAGATGCCGGCAGCTATTTCTTTCCAAAACGAACGGTGTCTTCAATAATTATATGTATGTACTAATTCTGTGAATATTTTTCGCACTATGATATAATAGGTGAAGACCTTTCTTATTAGATATGAATTCAAGAAATGTAAATTATAGATAAAAGAACTGAAAATTGGGCAAAATTAATTATAAAATGCATTAAATAAGATTTTTTTAATTGGTCAATTCAAATAATATATTATATTTACGATATGTTGCATGAATAAAGAGTAAAATCATGCTTTACGTTATTGAACGTTATTATTTTTTTTTAAAATTAAGGTTAATTTTTTTTAAAGCATATACCAATTGCCTATTTAATTTTGAGTGCATTCGAGGTTTTTTTTTTTTTTCGAAGATGAAATTATTGTTTTCAGGCAGAAGAGTTTCAGCAGTTTTAAAAATTAAAACTTTGATGATGTTTCTTAACTGGGGGGTCGTTTTTTGTACATTTCAAATTTATGACTAAATTTTATGATAGTTTGATGTAATAAATGTACGATAATTATAAAATTAAAGCTTTTTAATGCTATTAAGATTCATCCACTTATTTAGACTTTATTCTTTAATATATTTTCAAGTTTGTGATGGCGTCAAAAAATATTTTCTGTCTAATCTTCTCATTTAAAAAATTAAAATCTTTGTGCGTCATATAATGGCTATATGCATTTTTCAATTTAGAGAAAAAGTTATTGTTACAAATGGAACAAAATCAGTGATTTAGGGCAGAAATTTTTAAAGGCTATGGCTTTGATCTGAAAGTTTCTCACGTATACCAACTGACAAGTTACTCTCTGCTTAATCAATGATTGTGAATGTTAAATATAACACCAAGCATTTTATTAAGTAGAAAAAAGTTAAGTAGAAAATGATTCTATATAAACTATGAATTTAACAGGATATTAACTTTAATATAAAGTAAATAGATGCGATATACAAAAAAAAAATAATAATAATAAATAAAACACATAGTTCTTTATATCAATAATAAATTGTTATGTTAATCAAATTCAAAACTGACTGCGACGGCAAGGTCCGGGTTCGAATCCCGGCTCGGGTATAGATGTACTTTCTTTCTCCTGACCTTGTCCTTTCTTTGTGTTGTTGTGCTGTGAATGGTTGCCTACCCTATAAATGGGTCCTTATGCCATGTGCGTACTGTAGAAGTCGGACTTCACACCAAATTACGGTACAGTTGGAAAAATGAAGCAACGCACTCCAAATTGCTAGCCTAGCTGGAGCACAACAACAACATTAGAAATCTTCAAATGAACTCTTATTTGTAGGTACTGTAATTTTAGACCTATATAACCATTTAATAATGAGCAGTTTCACTGCAGTAACATCAATTTAAACGGATCATTACTTTTTTAGTTATAATCACCCGAACAAATCTAAAACATGGATTTAATTTCTCAGACACTTAACTTTGAAACTTTTGATAGCACGACGTTTTAATTTTCCTGAAAAAGCTGCTTTGATTAGTAAGTTGACTATTTTATATCCCCACGATAGTATCATTTACCATTTTAAAAGGAATTGCTATTAGGGAGGATAAAGTTATGACCATTATTTTATTTCAAAAATTACAAATTATTTACATTTCATTAGTTGTAAACTATAAGTAAAATGTACAGTGCATTCTTTTTAACGATGTATTTTCTCTAATACCAAATTTTGTGAATAAGCACCGATTTGAACTAAGGTGTAAAATTTGCTAATGAAAATATCTTGAGGGACGATATTGTAGAATAAGCACCCGTAATAATGTTTAGAAGCTGCTACCTTAAGAGAAATGAGATCATTTAATTACATAGTTACTTATGGACCTTTGTATATATACTAGCTGCTACGCCCACCTCGAAAATAAAAGTTATGTCAAGTGACACGTTTACACGTGTTCAACAATTAGGTTTGCGGAAAAAATATTCAAAAAGGAACAATTTTAAATCCCCGATTGCCGGAAAAATTGGCAACAGATCTTTCTTCTCAATGTTTTTTTTTTTTCACACTATAAGTTTAAATAAAAGCATTGTTCAACAATGGATTTTTAATTGAAGGCTTACCTACATTTTTGATTGAAACTAGCTGAAAACAGCTGTAATTCTGATAACCGTTCTGATAACAGTTGAACATTGGAACAAATTTTATCTGATGTAGAAAAATCGGGGATTTCTATGGATATTTTATTAATAATCAGTCAGCTATAATCATGTTATATTTAAATTCTGTTCTAAAACTTTGGGTCCTAAATCCCACAAGAACATGTCTATGGGCTCGTTTTAATCAAACGAGCTGATGTGTGCATCACATGACTTCGTTTTACTTCAATTTAATGTCACTTCCCCATTATTGGCAATTTTAATGTGATTCAATCGTTTACTGTCTAATTATCCCCAACAGTGGCCAAATTGAAACAAGATTTAAAAAAAAAATCGCCAAATTTGTCGCCCAGTTGGCGACAAAACTTGGTGACCAAAAGACTAGCGATATATCGCCAAATGTCCGACAAATTATAACACCACTTGAGTTTACATCGAAATTAACAATGATTTCCCCCCAAAAAGGGGCAAAAGACCCCCTTAGAAACATTCGAATGCCACCAAAAGGGAAGGTGCACAACTAGGTCCAACTAGGAGTGTACGTACCAAATTTCAACTTTCTAGGACATACCGTTTTTGAGTTATGCGAGATACATACACACATACGCACATACATACGGACGTCACGATGAAATTCGTTGTAATGAACTCGGGAGTCGTCAAAATGGATATTTCGGGTGTATGTAGGTTCCTAGGCATATATCCACGTGTGGTCGGGTCGGAAAAAAAGCTCCACATTCATTCGGTTGTGAGAAAAATGGAAATTAAGGCCGAATTTTGACTGAAATTTTTTTCGCGAATACAATACTTCCTTTTTTGTAAAAGGAAGTAAAAAAAGTCCATTTGGCCAATAGTAGGCTCTCATATTATTCAGGTGACATTTTACTGATTTACACTGTCAAACTTATTGCTGTTGAGGTTATGGTGGACGTCTGAGAATGCTTTATGTGCTAAATTCGTTTAAAACCAAACATGTCTTTTACGATTTTATATCCATTAGGTACAATCAAATGAAGACAATAAAAATTTAATTACATATTTTTGGTCCTCCTAACACTTTAACGATTTCTCTTAAGAATATTAATGAGACTAAATCACTCTATAATAGTATACTAGCTGCGTCGCCCGGCTTTGCACGGTCCACCTCGAAAATAAAGGTTATGTTAAGTGACGCGAGTTCAACACTCAGGCTTGAACCAAAAAAAAAAAAAAAAAAGTCACTGAAATTTTGTGGCAGATTGCGGAAAACCCCAAAAAGTAAACATTTTAAATCCCCTGATTACAGGAAAAGCCTCAAAATAAAAACAAGAATTTTACCTGTTCATATTCGAGAAAAAAAATGGCAACAGATCTTTCATCTCAATGATTTTCTTCACCAGCTATACATTTTAATAAAAGCATTGTTATGGAAAGTTGAGATGAAGCACTGAATAATAATTTGAATGGAGGAAAGCCTTCGAAAAATAGGGATTTGATTTTGAAATCTAAGAGTCATAATTAATAGTTTTTAATTGATATCTCCGCTAATTATTATCGGAGGATTATGTTAAATAGCTAAACATGAAGACGGGAGGATTACGAATCCATCGATACCTGGTTCGATGGTCAGTTCACTGTCGTTCGGGAGAAGAAGCTTGGACATAGATAGATAGATACTCAGATTTTATATGTATAAGACTAGCTGCGTGCCCGGCGTTGCACGGGCTACCTAAAAAATGTAAGAGCAGTCCAGTTGATGCTTTTGTAGTACACTGACACTAGTTTCTAACGCGTTAAGGAATAAATAAATGCGCGTAAAGCAAGGTTTGCAAAACACCAGTAAAACATATTTTTGCCAAAACACCTCATCAACGTTAATAATCGTTATCAATGATACAAGTTATGAGTACATTTTCAGTCAGCACAAAAGGGGAAAATATATGCATTATCAACTATAATCTTTACTCACGTTAAACTGAATTACATCTGATAGACTATATCGGAAATATTTATGCACAATAACAATCCGCTTTTTACATAAAATAGTCTACTACCCGGCGTTGCCCGGGTGTTTATGAATGCAACATACCACTCAGATAAATATTTGGATGGATTCTATCCACATGGTCGTACAAGAATTACATCAATCCGTTTTCCAGGTACAAACCCTCAAAGAACTCAAATAACTTGTAAATCACTCATTTACTTTACGACGTGCACGGTCCTCCTCGAAAATAAAAGTTATGTCATGTGACGCGTATTTAACAATCAGGCTTGAAATAAAAAAAAAAAAAAAAAAGTCACTGAAATTTTGCGGCAGATTGCGGAAAACCCCAAAAAGTAAACATTTTAAATCCCCTGATTACAGGAAAAGCCTCAAAATAAAAACAAGAATTTTACCTGTTCATATTCGAGAAAAAAAATGGCAACAGATCTTTCATCTCAATGATTTTCTTCACCCGCTATACATTTTAATAAAAGCATTGTTATGGAAAGTTGAGATGAAGCACTGAATAATAATTTGAATGGAGGAAAGCCTTCGAAAAATAGGGATTTGATTTTGAAATCTAAGAGTCATAATTAATAGTTTTTAATTGATATCTCCGCTAATTATTACCGGAGGATTATGTTAAATAGCCAAACATGAAGACGGGAAGATGACGAATCCATCGATACCTGGTTCGATGGTCAGTTCACTGTCGTTCGGGAGAAGAAGCTTGGACATAGATAGATAGATAGATAGATAGATACTCAGATTTTATATGTATAAGACTAGCTGCGTGCCCGGCGTTGCACGGGCTACCTAAAAAATGTAAGAGCAGTCCAGTTGATGCTTTTGTAGTACACTGACACTAGTTTCTAACGCGTTAAGGAATAAATAAATGCGCGTAAAGCAAGGTTTGCAAAACACCAGTAAAACATATTTTTGCCAAAACACCTCATCAACGTTAATAATCGTTATCAATGATACAAGTTATGAGTACATTTTCAGTCAGCACAAAAGGGGAAAATATATGCATTATCAACTATAATCTTTACTCACGTTAAACTGAATTACATCTGATAGACTATATCGGAAATATTTATGCACAATAACAATCCGCTTTTTACATAAAATAGTCTACTACCCGGCGTTGCCCGGGTGTTTATTAATGCAACATACCACTCAGATAAATATTTGGATGGATTCTATCCACATGGTCGTACAAGAATTACATCAATCCGTTTTCCAGGTACAAACCCTCAAAGAACTCAAATAACTTGTAAATCACTCATTTACTTTACGACGTGCACGGTCCTCCTCGAAAATGAAAGTTATGTCATGTGACGCGTATTTAACAATCAGGCTTGAACAAAAAAAAAAAAAAAAAAAAAAAACAGCAAAATTTTGCTGCAGATTACGGCAAAATAATCGAAAAGTAAACAACTTAAACACCCTGATTACAGGAAAAGCCTTAAAACAAAAGCCTAATTTTATTTCTTTATATTCGAGAAAAAGAAATGGCAACAGATCTTTCATCTCAATGATTTTCTTCACGCTGTAAATTTTAATAAAAGCGTTCATCCGGAAAGTTGAGTTGAAGCACTGAATAATAATTTGAATGGAGGAAAGCCTTCGAAAAATATGGATTTTATTTTGAAATCTAAGAGTCATAATTAATAATTTTTAATTGATATCTCCGCTCATTATTATCGGAGGATTATGTTAAATAGCCAAACATGAAGACGGGAAAATGACGAATCCATCGATACCTGGTTCGATGGTCAGTTCACTGTCGTTCGGGAGAAGAAGCTTGGACATAGATAGATAGATAGATAGATAGATACTCAGATTTTATATGTATAAGATAAATGCGTTTTTCCATAAAAAGTAGAAGCACGTTTTTCGTGAATTCCCAAAAATTGTGAAGAATCATCTAAAACTTCAAAAGTTACTAAAATGTTAATTTTATCATCACTACAGCATCGTACTGAAAACAATGCATGCCTCAGGCAAGGAACGACATAAAACCGAAAAAAAAATTAAAATTAAATTCAGGAGTCGCCTCTAATTTCATATAAAAGATTTTCTTCCACCAATTTCAATCAAGAATTTGTAAAAATCTAGGTATTTTCTAAAGACACAACACAGTTTCATTTATTAAAGTTATACCTTATTCGTTTTGTTATTGAATATTTTGTAAAATATGCATTTATTTATTTATTTTTTTTTTTTTGTGCATTTAACAATACCAAAATACTCGTATCGTTTAAAAATACATTCTTCATTTTTATTAAAAGATCTCAATTTAAAATTGCAATAATTTGATCAAAGATTTTAGTTTTGTTAACATATTTAAATACCTCGAAATCTTAATACCTTTAAGTATTCATGAGAAATTTTATTCAGGATATTTTGTGATAAATTGGTTATTTTTCTCCGATAACGTATTTTTATTTTTCTCGAATAAAATAATGGTATTACGACGAGTTTAGTTTTAATAAAAGATAAATATTTTTTTAATATTGCATTTTGTGGGGATCAAAATAAATTTATTAATAAGGTAACATGAACTTGTAAGTCATCTAGTTTAAATTAATGAACTGTATCGTTATAAAAGAAACTACTGCCTCAAGATCTAAATTAGGGAAGCTAATTTCGCGGAAGTGTATATTAAAATGTTTTCAGCTTTATTGATCTTCTTAAAATTTCCTAGAACTTAATTACTTATTTTTCAGAAACTTTATTAGCATAAGTTAATCTTAAAAGGATTTGTCGAGATTTTTTCTCCTAAAATTATTTTAAACGCAAATTTGTATTTTACTAAGATCTTTAATTTCACACGTTTAAAACACGTTTAAAATGCATTATTTAAAAATATTGTCAGTGTAAAGTGTAAGTATTCTGCGAAATCTCATTTCATTCTTAATTTTAACGCAAGTTGATTGAAAAAAAAAAAAAAAAAAACATAACGTGACTTTAATAATCAAGTAGAGCGATTAATATTCATTAAAGATTTATCTTTACATGTATCTATTATTATTTATGTTTCCGTTCTAAGTGTTTAACCGGCATTGTTACATGACATGTTTACGACCTGAGCACCATGCATGATTATTTAAATGAGAAGTTGACACTATTTAGCCAGCAAGGACAGACTGATAATGAGGTCTCTAAAACAACGTTGACCGTGATTTAATCTCTGATTTATAAATTGATTTACTTTTACCGCTAAACCCATCTATGCAGTTCGAAAACTTTCCAGTCTTAAGAATAAGTATTCAAAGTTAATTAAATAAAATGATTAACGATGAAGAAAAAATAAATTTTGTATGTAAAAATTGTACATACGTGTAAAATAGTTACTAGAGACTGCTTTTAGAATGTAAAACGATGTGAGCGAATATAAAGGCATCCGTAGAAACTCGACAAAGCATCCATAACGCCTTTGCTCTTTGAAAAACTTGTTTCTTGTAATCCCCCAAAACACGTGTATGCAATGTTTGTAAGTTTTTTAAACTTTGTTGCTATGAGTTGTAGCCTTTCAAAGCAGAGAGTTATTTCTTGCACAACATTTCCAACTGCCATACGGGCTACAGACGTTCACTAATATACACTGGTGTGCAAAAATTAAGGACGAGACGGTTTTTTCAATATAACTTTGTACAAAAGCTTTCCAAATCAACACATTTAATACCGTAAGATCCCCAATACGTAAGGACATGTGTAATGTAAGCAACACTTACTAAAAGAGAAATCAGAGGGATAAAAAGAAGCTTTATTGAAAAAGTAGCATGGAGCGCAATGCGACTGAAGGCCGAAACATCCCTGTGATGGGTGTCCAGCAAGAAACATCCGGTCTTTAGTTCGGGGATATGATCTCCCCCGACTGCTAGGCAGGTTTCACAGCGTCTTCCCATGCTGAGAATGAGGGTGTCAATGAGTTGTTGAGGCATTGCTGCCCATTCGTCTTGCAGCGCCAATCGAAGCTCCCGAATCGTTACTGGTGGTAAGGTACGAACTGCCAAGCGTCTGCCTGGAAAATCCCATACATGCTCGATGGGATTGAGATCCGGAGATCGTTTCGGCCAATCCATACGTTCAATATCCTCACTCTCTAAGAGCTGTTCGGCAGCTACTGTGCGATGACATGGTGCATTGTCGTCCATGAAAAGGAACAGCGGACCCATAGTGACGCTCTAAAAAGACGCACATATGGAAGAAGAATCTCGTTACAATAATGGGTCCCGTAGACTGAACCTGCGTCGAAGATGTTAAGGTCTGTACGACTACCAAGCATGATGCCTCCCCAAACGAGAACACCGCGACCTCCATACCTGTCCCTTTCAATGATGTTCGAGGGATGATTGCGGCTTCCTCGCTCTCTCCAGATGAGTATGCGATGAGACTCGCTACTCAGACTGAATCTGCTCTCATCTGTAAAGAGTACTCGTCCCCATTCATAGTCTCTCCAATTCCGGTGTTCCCGGCACCACAGAGAACACCTTCTCCGGTCGGCAAGCGTTAGAGGCACACACCGTATAGGGCGTCGTGCAAACAGACCGCCACCATGCAGTCTTCTGGCCACGGTAAAACGCGATATCGGTCGTCCAGTCGCCTGTGTCGTGTGTCTAGCGATTTCTCCCGCTGTCTGCCGCCTGTTTCTTCTGGCCTGTAAGACAATATACCGGTCATCTGCGGGTGTGGTTCCTCGTGGACGACCACTACTGAACCCCCGGATGGCTGTTCCTGTAGTTGGAAATTGTCTCCAAAGTCGTGAAACGATGCTGTGAGCAATTCCGAACTCTGCAGCCACACTTGTCACACTGCAGCCTTCCTCCAACTTCCCAATGATTCGACCTCGGGTAAAAGCATCCAGATGTCGTCTAACAGATTGATTATTCGCCATTTCTCGCTGAGGCAGCAACTCGGTGTGATTTTAACTGCTATACGGCGTGCAATCTCTTTGCCAGAAATACTGATCTTACACCGACAACATGCTTTATACTACTCAGACACTCCCCCATTACGTCTGCCTGCATATCTGCGCATGTGCTACCGTACATCACCTTACTTAATCTCTTGATTGGTCTTTCTGTCCGCTCTGCCTCTTCGTTCAGCTGATATGCTAATTTTTCGACTTCGTCCTTAATTTTTGCACACCAGTGTATTTCCTTAATATCACACTTGCAAGTTGAGTGTACTTAAAAACTCAAAAAGCACTTTTGACACTTAAATGTCCAGCTGTGTCACAGCAAAAAGTGCTACAGGCGAAATTAAGTATTTTAGAAGCTGCAACGAGGTTGCGCATAAAATACCCATGTACAACAATAAGACACCTCCTCTTTTCTTAATCTAGAATTAACAAATTCTTGAGATCAGAAAATCTTAACCTCTTCAGAATCACCTTAAAAAAGTACCAACTTTACGCCCCCTCCCCTCACGAAAAAATTTCATATATGCATTGTTCTATACAAGGTGTTCCGTTTTAAATACCTATAAGAACACTTTTTTCGTAACAGTTAGTCTTAGATGCATACTTCTTAGTCTTAGATGCATAAATGTTCAAAATCAGATGAAGAGTTAAGATATTGAAAATTTAAAGTGAAAATAAAAATGAGTAAAATAGTACAAAATTTAACTTTTAATACGGCCCCTGGTCCCCTAACTTAAATTTAGGGAAATAAAGTTTATTCATTTGTTCTTATAGTTCCAGAACTACTGTCTAGTTTTCATTACTTTACATCATTGTTTTCTGCTGTGGTAGTAAAAACTAATAAAAAAATCAATGTCTAGGAATAAGTGTCATCAAATTAAAGCTAAAGAAATTATTGCTCTTATTCAGACCTGCTATTTCGAAGATCAGGGGTTCAAGTCAACCGTCATCTGATTTTTAGAAACATAATTTCAAACCTTTATTCCACATATTCTTTAGCTACATTTTTCTTTGAAAATTTGAAGAATGTAATTAATCAAGACTAGAGAATAAAGTCAAGTCAAAGAACAGATGTTTTTCTTAGTGATTTTGAACGCAAGTGGCTGTCCACTTTAGAAACGTTATCGTTTCTTCTTTTTCTGCTTCTCAAATATGAAGAAGGGGCTTTTTTTTTTACGCTGTCTGGTTGAAGCAGAAGAAAATCAATCGCTTTTGCTATCAGTGATATATTTTACTCATTGTTCGTTGGGAATGTCATAAAACTGGTTTCTAACAATTCATTTACTCATTCCTCCTCAGGTTTTAAATCCAGGGCATTTATAAAACCTTGCACTGGTAAGGAAAATTTATTACAAAAAATAAATAAATAAATAAATAAACTATTTTTATTTTTACATAGTTTTTTTGTTATTTTTTTACCTTATTATGTTAACCCCGTTGGTATAGTATTAGCTAAAGGCATATATGCGATGCTAACATATAATGACGTCTAAAGAAGTAAGAAAGAAAAAAAAAATAGTTGCCCTTTTTTCACATTTTACCGATTCAAATAGAACAGTCCATATAAGGACTTATGACCAAGTCTGGGCCCGCTAGAAGATTAATTCTGGCTGCGCTAGTGCCAGGAGAAGAATCAAAAATCGTCGAAATCAGCTCAGAACTATTATTCGGGCAGAAGTAGAAGTGAACATTGTGAAAAATATAAATAAACTTTGAGCTAAGGTGCAACATAAGAAATAATTATGTTTAAATCGAAACTAATTATTGTAAAGTAATATCCTTTATAGGTGCAGGACTGTATTAATACCCTGCATAACGTAGCAGAATGTATGTATTTATAATTTTCTACTACGTTGATAATGAGTGCATATTTCATAATTTTATACCAAAAAATAATTCAATTTTTTATATATAAAAGCAATTTCATTGAACTGTCATTGACCCTGAAACTCGTTTGTTTATTTATATTTCCTACGGTTAAAAAAAACTCTTTCTGAATCCAATCTTGTAGTTTTTATTAATATTATTGTAATATGTTCAGCAATACTGCAAGGGATGATAAGTATAAATTATTCATGGAACAAATACATTTGCACCAATACTTGAAATTTACTGTTCCAAAGAGGTAAGTATACTATAATTTATAAAATGCAAGTGGATGGACAAGTTTGGTGTATGTTAAGCCACGCGAAAATGGGATTAATCACCCTGCAAACCTAACCTGGCAGCGTAGTGAAGTCTACACAGATTCTTATCACAGCACTACGACGTTGCCGGGTTAGGTTTTCCACGTGATGAAAATATTTTCTGTGTCCTTCTCAATGTTTTTATTCGTCGATACTTAATTGTTAATAATATAATAATGATATTGCTATTAATATAATAAGTATTACTGTTTGATTATTTATTTTGAAGACAAATTTTGTCATCAGATAAGGTAAACACACCATTTGCGGCCATTGCTTAGTAATACTTCAGTAAAAGACACTTCAAGGTTTATAATTGAAAAAAAAAAAAAAACTATTATTTCAGGCACTGCACGTCCTTCGCATAATAATTGGTAAACATATAATACACCTACGGAGTGCACAAATCATATAATTAATAATTTTTATTTCGGATTTAATGGATTCAGGATACCAGACGCTTTGTTTGTAGGAGACATAACAATAAATCTTGCATAAATAATAGTTCGGATTGTTCGGATCCGAAACGTTCGGATATTTCGGGTGATAAAGTGCACATTCCAGTCATCTAAACGAATCGTTCTAAAACTAACAATCACGGGTATCCCGAAGTGAAATGTTTAATGGAAAAGAAATTCCCAATTTACTGATTGAAGTATCGAAATTATCCGAATGTTATAATGCGAGGATTCACATATGCCTACCATTAATGAGAAATTAGGTATTATAAACAATTTTTTAAACTTGCACATTTGCAATACTTCAATACCATTTACAAGTTTGCAAAATCTTTAGACAAAGTTTACAGAATGCAGATATTTCTAAGAGGTTGCAGTTACTTTTCCCGTAACCTCCCACTGGGGACCCTCTGAAAGCACTATTTAAAAGCAAGGAAATATTCAATTATCAGAAAAAAAAACTGCTACAAGAAACTCCGTGTATGTATCTGTCAGAGTTGCACTTCATTTCAGTTGCATTGGTACGTTAAACAATTTAGTTTAGGTGGCTAAAGCATACTCAATTGTATTCTTAAACTAAAGTTCAGATTAATCTAACTAACAAGGATATTAGTGTATTTTAAGTAAATATTGAAATTACTGTTGTAATTTCAATGTTAAATGATATCGCCACAGTTAGCATGAGCTTTTTGCAGCGAAATCGTATGTGACATTAGAGAAACAAACAACTATATGTATTTATATATTTATTATTATTATTATTATTTATTTAATTATTTTTGGTAAAACAATTCGAAAACTTAGTGTACATGTTACAATTTTCATATCACATTAACGAAGGAAAACTTTCGTTAACGAAAGTTTCGTAACATGATTAATATAAATTTCAGAATTTTTCCGGCATTAAGAAAAAAGTTCTTAATAAGATACTCGGGTACAACTAAACATTGATTTATCATCAGTTTAGTCACATTATAACTAAACCGTTTTCAATCTTCTTTGATTACTCTAAAGGATGTCGATTTAGGAGTATGGTATGGTTTTAATTCTGGTTAGAGAAGCTATAGATACTTCTTAAATATCTTTTTGTATGTTCTCATTAAATTTTAAAATAAAAGTTATTTCTGTGATCTTATAAACAGCATTGTAATAGTTGGGAAATAAAAATGTTTTACCCATGTCTGTAATACATCTGAGTTACGCCAAATCTGTGTAAGAATGGTTTTGGGGAATGATCATCGCAACAAACATTAGCATCGTGAAAAGTTGTATTGGCACACGTAGTGAAAAGGATCGCGGGTTCAATTCCTACCGCTGCCTTGAGTGTTATTTTTATTCTCTTTGTAATCTAAAATCTGTTGTGACTTGTGCTATCTGTGCTAGTGCTAATTTTGGCGCACGATAAAATACCTCTACTTCAAAAATGGCGCTGGAGAACTAATGGCTAAACATTTATGTACAATGTGAACCTATTTTGTTGAAAACAATACATATTAGTTTAAGTGAATGCCCGGAAAAATAAATTTTACATTTATTTGTAAATGCTTAAATATTTTTTAACCGTGTATCATCATGTTGATGCTTTTTTGGTGGCTTATGCTCCAAGTTGATTTCTAAGCTCTAATCGTTGCGGTAATGCACAAAACAAAGATGTTTTGACTTAAGTTGTTTCTTTCGATCAAGGCTTTAAAATCGCATTTTAGATCCAATTCGAATTATTTTACTTAAGTTTTAAAGTAAAGTTATTCTTAAAAATCCCAAATATTTTTTGAGTTATGCTCAAAAGATATTATTTAACATTCCAGAAAAAGAGAGAAATAAAAAAAAAAATGATTGTTAAAAATATTGTTTGATGAGATTGACTTACTATAGCTTGAAATAAGCTATTTTGAGAAAGTCTCCATTACGGTGAGAGTCGAATTTTCTGAGAAGCATAACAAAGCTCAGGAGAATTTGAGATACTGAATTTCCTTTTTGTTTTAGCTTTATCTTCATGAAACGTAAAAATTCATTTTATAACTTTCAACGTTTCAATCAAAAGGCATTTTGAAACCTATGGAAAGGAAAGGATAGGTTCAAAGATTTTATTTTATAAAGAAAACTAAGGTACATTGTAAAATGCTATGATTACGTATGATAAATTGTATTTTCGGAATATTAATGAAAGTTATTTTCCCGTTAGGTGAAGGGAAAAAAATATTCTTTTATGGGGGAGGGGGATTTGATGGGGTTTTATTTGTAAAGTTGTAAGTATTTTGAATTTCTGAAAATCGTAATTTTAAAACTGTATCAAAACTATAAGACCTTTCAGTCAGAATCAAAAGAACTGAAGTTTTTTAATGAATTATCCGTTGCTATTTTTAGGGGTATTTTCTTTCATAGCATGAAACATTTTCTAAACCTTACAAAGCTTGTGTTGCTATAAAAAATAAATATAGATGAATCCTTCTTATCAGTTAAGAAGAATTTTCCGGTCCCTTCCGAATCGAGATTTTTCACTGCCAAAAATCTATACCAATAAAAAATACTCCTTTTCTTGGAGGAGGGATGGGGCGAAAGTTAAAAATAAAAGAAATCAGATGGAACTCTTTCCATCAACTTCAGAATAATTGTGTATTCGACCACAATCAATCCTCTTTCAAATTATTGTCAGAAGATACCTTTCATGTCATAGAAAAACGTTTCGAAAACTTTTGTTTTAGGAAATATAAATTTATGATTCTTAGTCCAAAATTCAGAAATAGTTGCTGATTCTTCATGAACTGAACCTTCACTTGCAATTGATTTTTTTCGTGTGATTTAAAATGATCTGAAGCTTTTTTTTCTTTTATTAAATAATAGATATATTTACATGCTTCGTCAGTATAGAAAATGTTGCTTGAACTGCATCAAGCAAAAAATTTAACAAGTAAATATTGTTCGGTACACACGGGGAAAATTGCCAAACAATGGTGTCAAAAGCACATCATAACTATCAATTGAAAATTCTACTTTTAAAATACATATGTGAAGTTATCTGCATTGTTATAAATGTGCAATCTATGGCTCAAAAACATCACCAGCCTTAAAGCATTTAGGGTTGCAATAAGAAGGTCCCGGATTCTAATGCCGGAGTTGAAGTCACTGCTTTGTGAAAGAAGGTAGTGAGTCTTCTCGCTACACACCACACTGATCATCTGATAAGTTGAACTGTGACAGTGTTTATCTTTTTTTGCGGGGGAGAAGGGTAATTGACTTTGTGTTTGGTTGGGTTACTTTAATAGAATACTGTGTAAGTATTCAAACTCAAATCTGAGCCCAAAAACGCGTCTCTTTTTCACTGAAGTGAATGTGTTTTGCCGTAAAGTTACTCAAAAAGAGGTTCGACAACGGCACCAGTAACAGACATGCTTAAGATATCGCTCTTTAATTAACTTAACTTTCTGAGCCTTTTAATGTATTTAGACTTTTACAACTATTTTCTCACGTGCAACTATTGGCTGCTTCTGGATCCTTTGAATTAGTTAATTCTATTTTTATTCGCGCAATTTCGAAAAAAGGCACGACCCCCAGAAACAGACACCGACAAATATGATGACACCTAGTAACAGAGTGGATAGGGAAAAAATGAGTAATGGACAAAATTCCCTTTTTCACTTCAAAATGTGCTAAATTTCTTTATTTTTAGAACTAAACTTTATTTAATTCAAATAACCTTGAAACACTAGCTGACCTCGTGGTGTCTGTTTATAACCTTCCACCACTGCCTTATAACTACAAATTGACTCGTAAAATTCATTCTGATAACACTAGATGGTTGCACCGTGTTCATGGGTCGCAGCAACATCAGTTTTTCCCGCCTAAAGTTCTTATTATTTAAATCCAAACTTACGACTGATTGTTACTGGATCCTTGTATGTAACTGGTGCCGTTATCCGAATATTTTTTTAAGTCATAGCTTAACTTATCAAAGGCAGGCGTTAACAAACCTTTTTAGAGTCACCTGACACGTGTTTAATTGGTTTTCTTCTTTTCGATACGCAAGTGCTTGACTCATTCTCAGTTCATCAGGGAGACAATTTTTTTTTTTTTTTTGCGCGAGATTTTGCACTGAAATTTGTATGAAACAAGTGTTATGTAGTGAAACATAAATCCAGTAGGTTCTTACATAACGCAAAGCAACTGCTGCCAATATTGTTACACAGTAACACAGTACATCAAGAAGTTACATTGCTGCAAACATTTAGAAAAGTCTGTAACCCATTAACAACGATTCTTATGCTATAGGGAATGGCCGGGTTTAGTTGACACCCGTTTTAGTTTTATTATTATTTTTTTCATCACTAATGATACACATCAAAATTAATCTTTATGTAATACCATTATACATTTCCTTTTAAATATTCCAGAACTCGTTTTTATTTTTTTCACTTTTATTTTCATAATGTATCAGCTGCACTCCACGTGGGTCATTTTGATTAACAAATTAACGCAGTTTTGCCGGCGTAACTAGCTGTGGAATGAACATTTTCAAAGTTATTTCAATTGAAGACTCTTATACATTTTAAAGTCTTCCGAGTTAAATGTTAAACATAAATATGGTTTAACATTTAGCTATTAGAAGCACAAGTATGTTTATCTTCTTCGCTATAAGCTCTATCAAATGTCTCAATAGAAAATAGAACTACTTCCTAGCCTTTTCTAAGCATTTCTGAAAAAAGAAAAAAAAAAAAAGCCGAACTTAAGCATAAAATCGGAAATTGTTACATCGTACCAATTTGACTCAAGTACAACATACCGACTCGAGTCAAACCGAACAATTATGGAGACTCAAAAACGATGAAGAAACAGCGGTGAATCAACTTCTATTTAGAAAAATAGTACATTCAAATCATCATCATTATCTATACCATGTAGTCACTTAAACAACCTATATAAGAATTGAAAGGAAACCATAAAAATTTATTTTTTGCACAAAAACAATTTTCCTGTAAATAACACTTAAACGAAAAAAGGCAGGTTTTCCCGTGAGCATAAAATTAGTATACATTTTATTTCTTGTTTCAGATTAACCAGCTATCAGTTTCCCCTTCATTTTTAGTTTAGGGGTGGGTAACATGTACAGCGGCCCACTGTTCTTTTCTTGAAGTATTTGCAGTGATATTTTATTAATACTTTTAAACAGAAGTTCAGATTCGCTTGACTCGTTTTTCATTTAGATTTATCCAAATTCGACCACATCTGGGATCATTTTAGACTGTACGGCCTACAGTCTGGATCATTTTAGTGGTGTTTTTACAATGAATGTGGTACGAGGTGAGGTATGGTATCGTACGATAATTTTAAGCCTTAGCTCTTGTTAATATTACTTTGTACATTCATGCTAGAGTAGTTCAGTACCCTTCAGGGGGCTGAAATATTCTTTAAATTGAGATTTTTCTTACAATATATGATTATTTTTCTTTTCATTTCTAACTACTTTCTGAAATCAATGTAAAGTAAACACACCATTAGTGGCCATTTCTTCAGTAATGGCCACTTCAAGGTTTAAAACGCACTAGTAGTAGCCACAGTGAAGTATATTTTTTGAACTGTGGGTCTACAAGGTTAATTAAATCTCTTGAAATTCAATCAGCGTATTATAGTGGCCACCTGACATTCTCCCATCCGAAGAATTTACATTACTTACTTTAAATTCAAATAACTGATGAATAAAATTGATTCAATATGATATTAACATTACGCACCAATATATTAATCACACTACTATTATTTATTTCTTTCTTTAAAGTATATAAGTAACCTTGAAGTGGACACTACTGAATCACAGGCCACTAGTGGTGTGTTTACCTTAGTCCTCTGGTATAAAAAATTGCATTTAATTCTGACAACTTCTTCTTGGTGAGCAGGTTTTTCTGTTATAGAGCATAAATGATGAAAGCATTTACACCAAACCCTGCTTCTTAAAATATAAAAATAACTCAAGTTGCGCAACTCATCAGATTAGTGTGAACTAATTACTGTCTTTTAAAGCTGATTTAGCTTTTGTAATTTTTAATAAGGATAATAAAAATAAATCACTTCTTTTCTGCGCCCTATGCATCTTTGGAGATTCATTTCAACATCTTCTTTCGCTAAAATGTTTTATTTCAATAATGTGCTAATCTGTTCGAGAGCATATTTTATAAAAATGAATTATGATGAATTATTATGGATTGCACGAGTCCCGTTCTATAAAACCTAATCCTAGTGTGCCCAAAAGTAGCGCCATTTTTACTCAAGCGTCATCTTTTATTTTAATGATTCCGAAATGTCCTTTGTTAATCCTGTTAATATATTGACCTCATTATAGTTTAGATCATTTTTAGCTGAAGCGTTCTAGAAGATTTATACAGAAAACGTTTTTTAATGATTGGTAACCTATTTGTGAGCAAAAAGGCAGTTACCGTGGTAATTAAAGATCGGTATTAATTTTCAAGTTAAGAAAATTGTAATAAGGCTAATTAAGAAACGACCTCATTAATTTGTTTTTATCCGTTGTTTGGTTATTGTATGTTTTTTTTAGCTAGTACAGCTCTTTAATTAAAAACATGTTTTCTCTACTTCGACTTTATTTTTAGAAATTCTTTTGGACTTTGTTGTATATAAAAAAACACTATACTTTTAGACTGCATTGTATGTTTACAGTATAGTTTTATACCTACGCAGTATTTTATGGATGCTTCACTTGCCAAATCGATTAACTCCATAAAACAAAAAGTCGAGAAAAGTGATGAAGAAGAAATTGTTATCCATAGGAGTGAATGGGCCGTCGTGTTACATTTTCTGCCATCGCAGGATCAGATATGTACTGAACAAAAAGTTTAATATAAATTCACATTCTAAGCATTGATTAAGCACTATTTAAGCAGAAAGGAGGATGTTTTTTAAAGTGGGGTTAATCGATTTGGTAACTGAGACATCCATATAAAGTTTTATGCAATGTATGTAGATATTTAATTATGTAATGATGTACAGACGTCACAAGATACTATTGCGTACTAACTATGTGGCATATCATATTTATTTACATTTAAAATTTAATACATTGGGGAAAAAAGTTTTTGCCCTTTTTTTTTTGGAAAACTAACACGCATTGCATCACCGAGATTAGGGATAACTAAGAACCTGTGTTGTAATTCAAAATGTTTTTACATTGAAGAGAAAACTAAAAGAAAAACAAATATGCGAAAAATTAACAACATATTGCAGATACGTGTTTCATGTTTCCAAGGAACTCGCTTTTTCAGAGCGAAAAAATTTAAGTTTTTTGATGTAAATTAATCCGACATTGTATTTTTTCGGATGACTTCTGTTTTTCCTAAAGTAATTTTGCTGCAAAGTTTTCTTTAGTTTTTGTAGTCCAAGATCACGTGTATGCATGTACGATATTTATAAAATTTAAGAGCTTTAAGTTGAAGAATTTGCTTGGGGGAATCCATAAGCAAACAATGATAAAATACATTTAATTTTAAGAAATGTACAAATGCGATATCCAAGCGTAACAGCAATCATTCCTTAATATAAACAAAACAAATTAGTTTTGCCCCTTCAAAAAAGTAGAATAGTGAATAACAAATTAAAATTTAAGCTTCTTTATGTAGTATCAGTTACAGTATGTAATGTGACATTTCAGTTTTATTCATAAAGTCGAACCCGCTAAATGGAATAGTCAATTTTCCACGAAAAAGTATTCTTATGAGCGGGATATTTGATTAAACGGTATGCAAGTAATATACATCAACGCTTTCGTAGATTGAAAAAGTATTACATTAAGCGGGATTTTCCTTTAATCGATACTCTAATAAGTGGGCTTGACTGTAACTGTAGTGGTCGAAAAAAAAAATAAAAAGCTGTAGTGTACCGATATTTCAGTAGGAATTGTGTAAGGTTTATATAACGAGTGGACTCGATCCCTAGTTTGAAAGGTTCGGCCCATGTCACTCATGCATGCTGCAGCGTATCCTTGTCTCAAAACTTATACTGAAAGATATGGAAGTGGTAGGGGAGAAAATAAAGAAAAGTGTGCTACAGAATCTGTTGGAAAAGTGAAGAAAGTTCAACGCGGGATATTAGATGGATAAATAGAGAAATCTTGTAGAATGCGGTAGGATTAAAAATAGCTAGCAAAATTTTTTTAAAGGTTAGGATCGTAGATTTTTTTTTCTAGTTTACTTTTGCTAAGTGTCAGTCTGGGAATGAAATGACCAATCTTTTCGACTTACATGAAAACGTACTATGAACATTTGAGATTCATATCAAAAATTGAGAAGTTGTGGAAATTAACAACTTCTTGCTTATTTTCGAAAGTTATGGAGATAAACAACTCTCTCTGCAGTTAATGTCCATCCCATAAACTGCACGAAAGATTCAAAAAGAAAAAAAAACGTTGTAAAAGAGTTTATCTTTTTTTTTTTGGAAACTTGAAATGAAAAAAAGAACGATACGCATATTGCAATGCATACTGATATTGAAATATGCAAAAATAATTTGTGAAACCCCCCCCACACACACACACCTTTAAAATATCATTTTGTATAGTTTAGATTTTGCAGTGACGAGGGTTTTTCCTCCTATCTTCTATTAAACAATTTACGGCCTGCATTTTAAAGTTGACTACAGGACACCTTATAATTGGCAGTCGTCTGTTGATTGCTGCAACTACTTATTAAATGTACAAGTTTTTTACATGCCAGAAATTCAGTTCATTATAACCGATTAAGAGCTTTAAAAAATGTTTTCTAGGAGCCGATGTCATACGGAACAATTGTTTCCATAAAATTATGCATATTTATACCAGCTTTTGCTATTAAATTTAAGGACCGAAGATAAAGTCACTTAAGAAGTTCCTTTCTGAGCTTCTTTCGTCATTAGTTTTATCCTTTCCACTAATGTTTTTTCGATTTAATAGAAACTATCATTACTTGCTGATATATTTAAATACAGAAGCGATTTAAAATTAATCTTGCTGTTATCAGGGTAAAAAGGCAAATTTGTTTCCTTAAAGAGAGAAAGTAATATATTTTAGTTTAATTTTTACTCTCAATGATTCCAAAAATGTCTGCTGCAACACCCAGTGGTAGGCAGTTCAAAAAGACGCCTTGAAGTTGTGTATTAATATCACTAATAGTTAGAGGCTGTTTAATTATTATTTCGTGATGTCACTGTACAGATCATAATGACGACATTTATTCGAAATGTGCAAACATCCAAGTAAAACGACAATCCATTTCTCCGAGTTTTCAGACTTGCTTTGCCTTGCAATTTTTCACTAAGCTAGCATTTTTTTCCTTTTGACAATTTTCTATTGTTGTTTCTCCCCGGCCATTTTTCAATTTGTCCGTTGCTACCAATATCTTTGCCAATTTTTGTATCTTGTGGCTTGGCAACCATGCATAATTTGAAATTGTAATAAAAGTTATGAGATAAAATGTTGAGAGTCGACGGATTTAGGCGGATCTTACTGACGTAATTGATAAGAAAACGTTACTGAATCAGTTTAGCGACGCAGTTGCTTGATAGGCAAAGTCTGGTAAAGATAAACTCATGATATGATTTAAACAGACAACGTGATATAAATCAAAGTATGAATTATACAGTTTTGGCAAAATAGTTAAACTCAATTTTTAAAACAATGAAACAGAAATAACTTCCGAAATAAATTCACTTTACAATTGAAAATGTGCCAAAATTGATATATTTTTAATTCAGAAATGTCAGTACTTAGAAATACTTTTTGGCATATGGGTGACAAAATTATTCATGGCGTCAAACTGATTTTATTTTTATTTTTGCCCAGTTTACAAAAATTTTAGATATTAAAACTGAAATAAAGCAGTTCCAATATTAAATGAACATTTCATATTTGTTCCTCTTCAAAATAATGCTTCAAATGTTTTTTTATATATATTGGCAACCGTAGCATTTTGAATAATACTGAAGAAGAATTTATTGTTGATTTTCTACTGGATTGACAACTTCATTTACCGAGTTAATGCATTTTGTTTCTTTGTTTTGTGAATTATTTTATTAGTTTCATTCGATAAATAAAAAATTATTAAATAAAAACAAAAAAAACCGACTGCGTAAAAACCAAAAACACTAAAAAGAAAAATGTATAAGTTCAGTAGTTTAGAATGTTATTAAGTACTACTGAATAACTACACCGTTGAAATAGTTTTCTAACCGTACACAGATAAGACAAATCATAAATTTAAAACCAGAATAGAAGGATCAACACTCGAGGCAACAAATCGATTGACGTAAGAATTACTAAAATTGGCCGAGGCGTTTAGCCTGTAGAACGCCACATAGAAACGTACATACAGACATAGACTTATAAACACATTACCCGCCTTTGCGTCGCGCACTCGCAGTCGGGTAAAAGAAGCCCTTAATGTAAAGAAATTAAATTTAAATGCGAAGAAACACGATTTTAGTTTAAATTAATCTAAATATTTGGAAAACAATATAAATTGTTCTATATTACTTCTAGTTCACTGAGTCTATTAAGTATTTTATATTTTTACGTTTGTATATTTGCTGATGGCACCAACCTTGATTAGCACTAAATGTAAAAATGTAGTGACAGAAATTAAGCCTTCCACACGTGGCATGACCAATAAAAACAAGAATGTCGTAAATTTTATAAGAGCGATTTCGAGTTGAGTTTTACGTCGACAGAACATGGGATGAAACTCAGAGCAGGAAGGAGATATTACTGCTGTAAATCCTCAGATATTTTCTGTGAAATTTGCTCAAGAAGGAGATTTTTTATTCAGGATGATTACAAAAATATGTTGGAAAAAGCAGAAGTTAGCTTTTTTATTATCTTTTACTTATGTGTAGTTTTCAAAGTCAATAAAAATGTTTTTGAAAATATTTCACCCTTTAACTTTGTTTATTTTAGTTACTGCGCCAGTAAACTGGAATAAACAATGTTTAATCAAAACACGGATAAGAGTATTTACTATCAAAGAATAAAGAACGAATAAAAACGCTACCATTGCGAAAATGTTCTCCATTCTAATTAAGAGTTTTTTACCCCATTCTACTTTTAAAAAATGTGTGACCAATTTGGAAGTGAAAACTTGTAACAGCTTTTTTAACGTTTGTATACAATTAGTCAAAAAAAAAAAAAAAAAAAAAAAAAAACATTAGCGATTGTTAAGTGTTTTGTAAAGGCTGCAAGGGGAAACCGATGTCGAACACTAAATTTTGAAATGTTTATGCTCACACAAGATTGAAATAACAAAATTATCTCCCTTTTATTCTACATTCGTTTAACGTACTCGAGATAAGACTGTCTACTGAGATTATGCTCAAGTTTTAATTATTCATTTATTCTTATGTTGAAATAAAATGATTATGGCATCCGTGTGGTAGAAGCTTTGTTTAATTAAAGCTTTGAATTGTAGAATAAGTTACTACACGTCCACCCTCTTGGAGCTAAACGATGCTTTCTTGAATGGTGAAGTTACTTGTTTCGATTCTTGATTCAGGTACTTCTTGATTGTAGAATAACATGGAAAGAGAAAGAAACCGCAATTAAGAAGCAAAACACGCTACTTCAACATAGCAGCCACAGGAAAAAAAAAAAAAAAAACAACGTTTAGCCCCAAGATGGCGGATGCATCGCTACTTATTCCATGATTCAAGGACTTTGTTTCTTATGACGGAGGCAGTGGGTTTAATGTTACTACCTCCCTTTGTGCTGTAAATATTTCTTTTGCCTTTTAATAAGCCACGAAGTTCCATTTTTCGATGAAATGGCACCCAATCTTTCCATCGTGATTATTAACTGCGAACAGAATAACAACAATATAATTAAAAGTTCCTAACGCCCACGTCTTACCTGAAAGATAAAACACTGTGAGTAGCTCTTAGTTCATATTTATTTTTAATTTAATTGGTTGCAAACGTGCTATCACTATCATCTAAATTTCAAAAGCATTGAACAAGATTCAGAGTTAATCGATGAAATTTTGCACCAATGTTTATTAACTTCGAGCATAACAATAACACCATAATTGAATGTTTTTAGCAACAAAGGTATACCTGAAAGATTCAACACTCTAAGTAACTCTTATTTCATAATTTTTTAACTTCAAACGTCGACGAACCAGCGTTCAATGTTCTCTAATTTTCAAACTGCCTTGAGCAATATGAATGTGTAATCAATAGAAGCAGGCTAAACTTGAATCAAGGACTTTAATACATAAGCGCCGTCTGTATCTTCTTATTATCATTTAAAAGATTCTCAAATGATGAATTTGGTGTCATGATATAACATTCGTTGCCCAGCAGTGATTTAAGATAAATTTGTGATGAATTGACAAGTGGGGTTGATGCTTTTTTGATTGTATAAAGTGATTCCTGTTCATTAGGGATGCTCTTTTGACGTACTTAAACGATATACTGTAGCCATTCAATAACCATTACTGTAAAATATTTACACAGGCAGATCAAGTTTAATATCCATCCCCTCTTACAGTTTTCTTTGTTTTTAAATGATGAATGATCAAATCCATGGTAATCGCTAAATGTGCCATTAACTTATCTATACGTGCAATTAAGGCATGAAATAAGGATTGGAGTTTGGAGAAAAAGGTGATTGGTGAAATATTGTGAACAATTACTGTCTTTGTTATTCCGTACCATGAAATGGTTTGTGACGGTCTCGTAGTAATGATTATTCCTGAAACAATCTCTGCTTTTTGACTCTAGCAAGTGAGAATCAGTTTCTGGTTTTCGGGAGATCAGTTATTAAAATATGAGCATGCATTTCAGAAGGTAGATCATAAGTAATAGTCTATTAAAAATGAACTGGATTTTTTACCAGTACCTCGACAGTTTCTCAAAATTGAAATCCCCATATCGCATTTTAAGATATTTTTTCTGCTTTACGGTTTCCATGACCCTCATCAGCACTCGAGCTAGAGTTGTAGACTCTACATGTTGCTTCAGCTTTGTAAGCGGCGTCGCCAGTCTTTCGTAAGCAAACATGAAAATTTTGCCAATCATTGCATTTCAAATCATCACAGCCTTGTTGGCACAAGACCACACCAACAATAATATCAATTTTTGAAAATTGATTGTATTATCATATCCTTTAATCTTCAGAGGTTATTTTTTCTTGGCTGGGAATAGACTACATATGAGGCAGTGAGAAGCAAAGGGATGTAAGTGGCAAAATTAAAAATTTGGAGATAACCAGTACAAATAGCAGGGTAACCTATCATCTGTCTTGGGGCAACAGATTGTACAAGTAGCCCTGGTAGGTACTGCTGTACAGCATGATTTAGAAAAAAAAATCAATGAATAAGTCTACCTAGGACTTTATCTTTAAACGCGTTTTACTTGAAACTTGAAAATGTCCACTTACATCCCTTTGCTTCTCACTGCCTCATATGTTAGTACATAGTTAAAATATTACTAGGTAAAAGGCTCTAAAAGTAGAGTAAATAGCATTTTCACTTTGCCCGGCTATTTCACTTTGCCCCACATTCCCCTACGAAAGTATTGTATATTGCAATAATTATCAGACATGTATTCACTTTAGTTTCATGTTTCCATTTGATTCAGATATTCTCAGTATGTTATGTTTTTTCGAAAGAAAAAGAAAATAATTTCAAACTAATCAAGGGTAACTAAGATTAAAAAAGTAAGAGCTTCAAGACAGAAATAACCACATTGCCTTTAGGGTATTCATTCTTCTGAAATAGGAGAAGCTATTTACAAAAGATAATTCTAGCTGTTAAATACACACACACACAAACACATCCTGGTTTTTGTACTTACTTAGTCCAATTCATTGTTCTATCTTACTTTGAAGAATTTGGGTGTAAGTTCAACGTGCTTATTATTTAAAAAGTTATTAAACTGTATTAATTCTCTAATGTTGTTGAAAATGAATTTGTCGTTTCTGCTCTTTTAGGCAATGTGCTGGTGTATACCAACTTAGTTTATGCTTATGTATTGTAATTATTTATTGAGCAATTAACGATTGCTTATTGTTTTCAATATTGACAGCTTAATGACTTTCGTCTTTTGATTTTAATTTTTTATGCTTATGGTGCAGACGTCATATGCCTCGGAATCCATTTTTTTTTATAAACGACCATCTCGACTTTAGACAATACTTTATGTTAAAACAGTACCCCGCACACAACATCCGGCACGTAACATCCATCACACTGCCCTTAGCGTTCATTTGAATTTCGACGTCGTGAATTCATATTATGGTTGTGAGAAAATCCATTAGTAGAAACGAGATATCTAACGAGTAGAGTGCTGTCGCAATTCATGACTGCGAAAAACATGATTTGAATTCAAGATTTAAGCTTTTTTTTTTTTTTTATATTAATGTATGTTTGTGTTAATTCAGTGTTTAATGAATTGTCAAGCATTTTTATTAGTAAAGATCACATAAAAGTTTATTGGAAAATTCAATACATTATTAATGCTCCATTCTTTAGCTATCATGCATCCGTATTTTAAGGAACGCTTGATCATCAGATAAATTTTACTTTTCGCCTTCAATATTAAATAAATATTATAAAAATATGTCTATTACCACGTCTGAAACGTATTCAGAAAGCTAATTTATACTGTTATGATCAGTAAAAATCGCCGTAATCTTTTAAATGTGGGTCTGTAAGGTATCAAACTGAATTTTTTTGACACTAAATTTGTTATAATATTTTGGTGTTTGATTCCATTTAATATCGCGGTCAATTTACAACATTTCCACCACTTCTACATTGAGTCTGTTTTTATAATTTTTTTTACATTTTTCTCTTTAAAGCTGGTACGAATTTAAATATTTATTAACAAATTGTTTTCATAAATTGTAATTTAGTTACCCAAACTGTCAAAGAAACAAAATTTCAATCATTCTTCTCATTAAATATGTTAATTAAGAAAGAAAAGAACATTTTTAAAACATATTTGAATTAACTAAATTAGTGTAAATAGTTTGTAAAATTTTTAGCACTAAGCAAGTATTTATATCAAAAGTCTTCGTCAAATACTAAATTATATTTTCGATGTTTAACAAAGCTTTAAAAACGAGGGGTCTCAAAAACATTTAAAGAGTAAACTCTTTATTATTAAAGACTGGAACTAACTTTCTGCAGTACATACATAGGCAATGCATCACATTGCAATTATACAACATTTCAGACAATTTAAGAAGATTTAGCGTGGTTGAAATGTTTAGCAATTAGTAACAATGGCCGTAACTTACTCTGCAGTTTATGCTGTTAGCGTAGAATGTAATTATTTTGGTTTGAATAATTAATCTACAAAACTCCCTTGTTTTCTAAACGCAACTTCTTAGTATTCTTGGGACTGTAAGTAATAATTATTTGAGATAAGTTTCCATTTGCAGAAATATGTTCTAAAATAGTAAAAATTCCCTTAAAGTTTTTAACGCATATTTTGCTAGCTTGTTGTGCTACGTTTCGTGAAAAGATAGTTTTTGCTTTGAACACTCTTAACCCTAATAAAATCATTATTTAGGGTTACTTAAGTGATTTACTAGTTAATTGATTTACTAGTTGTTTTAAAAATTGGGTCTACACTTACACTGTTTGCCTTAATAAAAGTTTTATAAAACATGGCTCTTAAGGATAACGATAAACATATAACAAGACACGCTTCCTCCTCTACTTTTGGGAACTGAAGTCTACAGTAAGATTATATGTTTGACTTATGATAGGAAGTGTGGGGTAACAAAAATTACATAAACTGCTAAAAAAAGAAATTCATACAGTACTGGTTAAAATAAAACTATATTTCTTATTGTAACGTTCTAGTATTCCAAATACTTAATTTACCTTAAAATGGCCACGATGCCTAGTTTGATATAGAGGTACCGACTGAAATTTCGTTTATAAGTTCACATGTAACTCCTCTATTGTTTACGTGAAATACATCTCCAGCTCACAGTCATTTCCAGCCGAGGACTGCAGTTTCGTGATTATTAGCACTCATCAGCCCGGCATAGGAAAGTGACTGAGCTGGAGATGGAAAACCTCTTAAGGAAGCCAAGAGTGCGAAACAAACTGGTAGCTAATCTAGAATTAGCAGACCGGACGAGTGACCGAAGCAATGGTTCGGTTCAACTCGAAGATTGAACTTGAGGCAAGGTATATTCAGTAAATTACCACCCATTAGCCAGGGCTAAAGCAGAAATAGTTCAATAGCAGTTCAATCTTCGAGTTGAACCGAACCATTGATTCGGTCACTCGTCTGGTCTGCTAATTCTATATTAGCTACCAGTTTGTTTCGCACTCTTGGCTTCCTTAAGAGGTTTTCCATTTCCAGCTCAGTCACTTTCCTATGCCGGGCCGATGAGTGCTAATAAGCACGAAACTGCAGTTCTCGGCTGGAAATGACCGAGCTGGCGGTGTATTTCACGTATTTCTGCTTTAGCTCTGGCTAATGGGCGGTAATTTACTGAATATATTCTCCATTGTTTTCTACATAATAATGACAATGTCTGTAATATTCATATAAATCTCTTAATCTGCAATCTTATCAAAACCAGATAGTTAATTTCTTTTGATTTAGATTTGTTTGAAAAGAAAATTTGCTTTTCTTGGTTACTTGTCAAGTAAAATAACAAACTGTTTCTTCTACCTTTTGCTTTTTTATCTAGGATAAGTAAGCTAGTGATAGTGTCGAATCAAGTTGAAAAGTAAAATATAACAGTTTATTTACTCGATCATTTGTTTAGAAATTTTTAATAACCAGGTAGAAAACACATCATTAATAATTGTTTAATTTTTTTCCTTTGAACGTACAAATTTACTACCAAAAATGAAACTTTAATTAAGTTTTTTTTTTGTTTTACGTACTGCAATTTTCAAAAGAAATTTCCAATTCGTTTATTTTGAAAAAAATATATATATATATATATTTTTTTTGCTTTTTTCATTTTACACCATATCAGTGTAATATGACCCAAGAAGCAATTTCCAAGATATGTTTCAGGTTACTGGGATTTGTAGGACTGTGTAAGCGTATGCAACTGTCTTAAATAAATTAAGGTTGCTAAATGTGACTTTAAAAAATGAACAGTAAAAAATATGAAGTTCAAAACAATGTTACAACATGGTTTTGATTATTTATACTACACTCTAAGACAAAAAAAAAGTTGCACCATGAAGGAAGTCTTAGAATACAATGACATTTGGAAGGTATGTTAAGTGTATATGGAAGAGTAAATGATTAGAAAATGAGAACGATATAAGCAAAATTTATTGAACAACATACACAAAATGGGTAACATTCAGTATGGGGTATGGCCGCCATTATTCCGAATACAACATGCTAATCGTCTTGGTAACGAATCGTACAGGTTCTTAATGAAGTCCTGTGGTAGTCTATCCCATGCTGCTTTAACTTTGTTACGGAGTTCCGGCAGATTTCGAGGTACGGGTGGAGTGTTGACATCTCGTCCCATGGCATCCCACACATTCTCGATTGGGGACAGGTCTGGTGAATATGCCGGCCACTCCATGCTGTCTAGGCCTTGAAGACAAGCTCTAGAGACGGCAGCAATATGGGGTCGAGCGTTGTCTTGTTGGAATAGCGGCCGAACACGGGTGCTCAGGAATGGCAAAGCAACTGGCTGCAGGATCTCTTGAACGTAACGTTGGCCGGTCAAAGCACCGTTAATGAACACTAGAGGTGATTTTGCATCATATGCAATTGCGCCCCACACCATGGCACCAGGTCTCGTGGACGTATGACGCTGTACAATAAACCATAAATCTTGGCGCTGACCACGTTGCCTCCACACGCGGATTCTATTGTCGTCTCCACCAAGACAGAAGCGGGACTCGTCAGTGAAGACTACGCGATACCATTCGACGCTCCATGTCCGTCTTGTACGGCACCATTCCAATCTTTTCCGACGATGCAATGCTGTTAATGGCAGTCGTCGTAACGGTCTACGTGAGCGCAGTCCCACGTCGTGCAGCCGTCGGCAAATCGTGCGACCACTTATTGGCTGATTGATGGAAGGTCCCACAGCCCGTTGGATGTCTGCAACTGTGCTGGTTGGATCGTTACGAGCTTGCCTTACGAGCCTCCGGTCCTCCCTCGGTACGGTTTGTCTCGGCCTCCCTGAGCCTGGTTGAAGCTGATATGTGCCTTGTTGAGTCCACTGCCGCCAAATGCGTGCAACAGTAACATCAGTGTAACCAACGTGCTGTGCTATCCGTCGAAATGACCATCCAGCTTCTCGGAGGCCAATTATGCGACCCCTTTCGAACACTCCTGGTTGCGTAAATTGCTTGCGAACTTTATTTCGAGGCATAATCCAATGTTAAACGACGTAACTAACAAATCAGATTGAGTTAAATTAAAATTGCTGCTCTACTGGACGCCCTTATATAGCTGGTCTTGCCCTGTGCGCGTTGCATGCGCAACCCTAACCTGGAAATTTAATCATTTGCATATCTTAGGCAGAAGAACCATCCCTCCAAATTTCATTCACATCGGTCCACACCTTCCTGGTGCAACTTTTTTTTTGTCTTAGAGTGTATATTATTATAATTTTTTGTGTAAAAAATGGAGTACCGAATTATATTATAGTTTAAAATAGTCGTCATTTAATGGTAAATAACGCGGCTTGAACTAATAAATTTTGTTTAATAGTTTTCTATATTTCTAATCTGTGTGGTTCTTTAAAAGTTATGTGTATGCGTAAACTAACGAGTTATGTATAAGTCACACTTATTATGATTTGATTAATAAAACTAAATACTTAAAATTTCAATTTTAAACACTATTCGTGAGTGTCCTAAAGGGCAATAATAGAGTGAAGAGAAAAACAGTGGGTATTGGGCTAAGAAAAAGAAGTCCGTTTATAAAATGATTTAAATAATATGAATAAAAAGATTATAAAATGTTATTGTGTGCATTCTTTGTAGACACTGTCTTATTTTTTTTAAATTATTAGAAACCAAATTTTTCGTGATAATTTATGATTAACGTTAAGTGTTAGTGATTTTGTCCTCATTTCTATGCCATGTTAGCTATTGTTTGCACCTGTGATTTATTAATCAGACAAATATTGCTCTATTTACATGTTATTGCCGAAACTAGTAATCGGAGAAAATTACTTTTTAAAACGTTTGTAAAGTTTGACTGTGTGTTTTTTTTTTTTGTTTAATTGTTGTATTATGTATTAAAATTTAAATATTATGTAGAGAAAAATTAGCTTTCGAAAGTTGATAAATTGATTTAAATAACTTTATTTCTGAATTATTTTGTAACTTTAAGTTATCTTAAATGCTTTTAACTGGGTTTTAATAGTTTTTTTTTCAAGCTTACGCTTGTTTATACAATTACTCATACTTCCATTAAAATTCGCTTTCCGAATTGAGTTTGCATCAAAAGATTTAACTTACTTAACGGATAAAAAAGATTGTACAAAATGGCACTTTTTATAAATGTGATTAGTACTGAGAAGCGCGAAAAAGACTACGTAACTTAGCAAAAATACAAAATGCTCCTAACATTTAGATAATCGTATTATGCTTCATATTTCTCATTGTAGCTTTGCATAAAATAAAGAAACGAAATTTCTTCTATTTTCAAGTTCCTTTCTGCTAACATTTATTCTTATTTCTATTATGTAACGAATTCGAAGCTAAATTGAAACTTCTTAAACAAGGAAGTATAATTTAAAATAACATTTGTATATTTAAATTTTTTGACAATGACTCTTAGCAATTTTGGCATGTGTATTTGCAGAAGCGAGGAATGCTTGTTTAAAAAAATAATAAGCGAAGTTAAGAAATGTGAAGCAATTTGGAGTTATAAAAAAGTGGAACTAACATTTGTCTGCATTTTCATGTAGATGGTACATATTTATTTGTACTTTTTTCTTATTGCATAAAAAATGTTATTTCCACGATGACCAACTTTGACATTCAAATAAAACAATTCATAATTAAACGTCCAAAATATTTTTTTGCTTCTAACTAGTGTAAAATATGCATTTTAGTACACTATTCTATATTTATTACAATGTATTGCTTACAGATTAACCTATTAAATCACTGTTTTAGTTCTTTTTTTTTTCTTCGTTGAAAAAACTCGCCAGTTGTAAAGCAAACCCTGATTTAAAAGTTCAAGAATCTTACTTCAAATGTAGCTTTTTTGATTTTGAATTTGAAGAGAAACGTTGACCCAATGACCAGCAAGAATAATTAATATTTGCAATTAATTTTGTTGAAAGGTGTTAATAAATGTTTTGTTGCGTTAATGATAATGTTTCGTTTTTCGAGACGCGACGATGATTCAGACTTAAGAAGAATATTGATTGCTTCAAAGTCCAACGATTGTAATTAAATTTCAAAAAACAAAATGGCAAGCTTATATCAACCTAAAAATAATTTAAAAACTGTGGCACCATAAGCGAATCAAGGAATAATAATTTGTACGGGCATTTTTCTATCACGTAGTGCAAAGTGTTATTTGGTAAGTCTTTTCAATAATCCTTTACTCAGAATAGTGGGGATCCTCTGACGTACCTTGATTTATACGCCAGATGTAAGGCTACTATAAACAGCTCTTGGAGATGTCCTTCTGAGCATCCATGGTATTTTTGCGAGGGTTCCCTTGGATTTGAGGGTGACAAGAGAGATCAAACTGCTTTGACTCGCCTGAGCACACGTCATATAAAAACCCTCAGGTTTTCCCATGGTAATAGGACTTTTCCAATTTACACCAAATGTCATACTGAAGAGGCCACTGCACAACATCTGATTTTTTGTGTTGGTTAGTTACGCGAGAATCTACTGAAGAGACCTACCTCTGTCTTGAAGTTGATTAAGGCGAACAACCTCATGGATCTGATCTGATTCAGAACAGAGAGATAAGTAAGAAGAAGAAGAAGAAGAAGATCTTTTATTTTGATGCCTTAATACATATACTTCTTAGAAACGTTGAATAGTCTTTGATTTCGAAAACATTAACTCTAGTAAGATAAATAAATACCTTTGTGCTGAATAGTAAAGTCAGAACAAACAACGTAAGTAGAAGCACAAATTTGTAAATTACCGCAGACACGTGTTTCGGCGTTACAGGGAACGCCTTTTTCAATGCAAAAAATAATGAGCTTATGGATGAAAAGACATCCGACAAAAGCCAAGAAGTTTGAGAGTGATGAGGTTTTATCTATTGTAAACTCCATTGATCCTCATATTCAGTTTTCTTGTGAGAAAGAACGGAATAATTGCATTTCATTTCTTGATGTACTTGTTTCTCGTACTGAAATTGGTTTTGAAACTACTGTTTATCGCAAACCTTTTGCTGTCTCTTTACCTCCTCATAGACTATCGTCTCATCCTCCAAATCAAAAATATTCTGCTTTCAATTCTTTTGTTTATCGCGCAATTAATATTTGTTCTTCGTCGGAACTTCTTAAAGTGGAACTTAATTATCTTAAAGCTGTGGCAATTGATAGAGACTATCCGCCAACTTTGATTGATTCCTTTTATAAAAAACTTTCAAATAAATCCCAAACTAATGTTCTTAACCGAACCTTCATCAAAAAGAATTTGGTTGTTTTGCCATTCTTTCCATCTGTAAGCTATCAGGTTGCTAAGATTCTAAAACGTTTCCAATTCCAGGTGGTGTTCTCTCCTATTAATAAACTTTCATTCTCTTCTCTTAAAGATCCTATTCATCCTCTTAATTGTTGTGGAATTTATAGAATTAATTGTAGTTGTAAACTTGCCTATATTGGACAGACTCGGCGTGCTTTAAAAATTCGCTTGAAAGAGCATCAAAATTATGTGAAAAAACAACAATTAAACAAGTCTAGTATTGCTCAACATTGTTGGGATTCGAATCACTCTTTTGATTTTAACTCTTATCAGATTATCCAAAAATGCCCCAATTCATCAGATCTTGACTTTTGGGAATCGTTTCATATTTTGAGGAACAGTTCTAACTTAGTTAACGATCTTAGTTCAGTTCCATATTTTTCTAACATTTGGCTCCCATATCTTTAATACCCCCCCTTTTTTCCCACTCATTTTTATCTATCTTCCTTTGTTTATTTTTACCTTTTTGTCTTGATTGACACCCCCCCCCCCCAATTTTCTTTTATTTATCTTTATTTTTCCTTTTTTCGAATATTTTTTGTTTTTGTTTATCTTATTTCATGGTTTTCCATTCTGCTTTTCCTTTCTTGCGGTTCACGGTTACTGACAATTTCTTTTCTTTTTGTTTAAGCTTCGGCTTAATCCTTGTCCAATTGAATTCTTTCTTTCTGGGTTCGTACCTAAGGGAAAGCTCCTGGCCTTTGCTTGCATTCCTATTGGTTCGTTATCGGTTTATAACTTTGTCATTGGTGTTTGGCTAATCCGCTGTTTTTATCTTTTAAGCTGCATGCTTATCTGCTCTTGGCTTTTGTCGGATGTCTTTTCATCCATAAGCTCATTATTTTTTGCATTGAAAAAGGCGTTCCCTGTAACGCCGAAACACGTGTCTGCGGTAATTTACAAATTTGTGCTTCTACTTACGTTGTTTGTTCTGACTTTATTAACTCTAGTGTTTTCGATGAAGCAAAACCGAGGTATCACAAATATTAAACATTCAAGTAAGAGTTTAGACAAGTCATGAATGCTAGACCAAAAGTATCAAGAGTAGGTGTATATTCATATGCAGTTTATTTTTTAAATGGTCTTGCAAATCATTTGTCAAACTTCATATGTACGTTCATAATTTTGAAAGAGAACAGAACAGCAATAGAATCATACAACTTAACCTAATTAGTACTAAGATCAAAGCATTAATGCACTAACACATAAGAGTTATTCCACGGTGACAGAAATATCAATTGCTACTTAGAAAACCCTGAAAAAGTTCAAATCTGTAAAATATTTAATAAACAAATAAATGGCTGTGTGAGAAAAAATAAAATTAGAAATAAACATTTTTTGGACACAAAACTTGTAAATTACATGCAGATTTCTAAACGCAGTAAGCTGAAAGTTTTGTGCAATGCAACGTTGTTATTTTTAATTTTGTGTTAAATACTTGTGTTCATAGTTGATTTTATAAAAGACATGGATTCTACTTATGCACTTTAATTCAATTAAACCTTTGAAGATTTTCAGAAACAAATTTAAATATATTTTTAACCAAGATTTTTTCAAACCAAGATACGTTTATTCTAAGAATACTTATTTTTGTGTTCTTAATTATTGTGTTATTTATATTTTTTATATAGATCAGTGTTTCCCTATTTAGTTTATCTGCAAACTGGCGGTATAAATAAAAAAAAGTCGTTTATTTGTTGGTATCACGCGTTAGTGATATATATATATATTAAAATAAACACTCACACTTTTGGGTTTCATTCAGACATTATTAAATAGAAATTCTTCGATAACTCAACGCTGGCTGGTGCTAATTTTAGAATATAATTTTACTTGAGGCTGCAGGGTTTTTTTCGGCAGACAAAACGCTGCATTAACTCTCAATGGATTTTTTTGATTGGTTTCTAATAATGACGTACTAAAAACAGTTCTTTCTCTACATAGGTAACCCAATGCTGAAAAACTACTATCTGTAAATAACCTTAAAATAGATACATGGATATTCATTATCGGAAGACACTCAAGTTATTATACACTCTTTAAAACGTGAAGGTTCTGGCACGGGAACTAGGGTGAGAATTTTTTTTTTTCATGAAGCAAACATTAGAATGAGTTAAAATTGGACTTTCTTCACCTCAGGGGTTTTCTTGATTTGTGCGAAAAGTGTCGTTTTTCAAAATAATAGATGTAAGAACTAAAGCATTAAAAAATTCCTTTATGAAAGAATTATTTTTGTTTCATACACTTAAAAATGTATTATACAGTAAACAAAGTAAAACTGGTACAATAACTTTATTTTGTCCGTAATTAAAAATATACTGCAGGTTTAAACAGATTTTTCAGCTGAGCTGTGCTTTTTCCCCCCACCAAAATTAGATGGACAAGTATCTTCACTTCTTAATTTTGTTCTCTAGTGCGTGCCGCTGAAAAATGTTGGAGAAAATTGAAATTATACAGGTTGTGATATGTCAACCTCCCGTATTTGGCAAGGACGCTATGTAAGTTGAGGTGGTAATACGGTGGTAAATGCAGTACTGATGTATAGCAGTGAACGCGCGGTGCCAGTTGCAGTAATAGCAATGGCATGCCGCAGTGAGCACCGTTACGTGTAGCGGAGAAGACATTTTTTTGTGAAGCAAACGTTTTCAGCCAGACACTTTTTAGTGCAGTGTTTGTGACTCGAAAGTTTTATACCAAAATATTATTTTTGTTTATCTGAAACTGAATTATGTCGGACAAATTGGAAGTTTAACATTTGCGGGAAATATTAAAGAAGTTTAAATAACACCAGAAAAAACGTTATTGCTATTGATTAATTTTGCTTTGCGGACAGACAGTTAACACAAAAAGGCTGGTGGTGATCTGTCATAAAAAAATAAGAAAAAAAAAAACGTTGTAAAACTCTATAGAAAATACACAGCAAGCAAAACAAATTTAAGGACCAAAATGTCACCTTTTGCATTTCGCAACTAGTGGGTCGGTATCGCATGGTATTGGGTTTTGTGTAAAACTGTTAAATGAATTTTGAAATACTTAGAAATTTTTCAGTT
The DNA here is from genome assembly GCF_026930045.1 of Uloborus diversus. Classification (NCBI taxonomy): domain Eukaryota; kingdom Metazoa; phylum Arthropoda; class Arachnida; order Araneae; family Uloboridae; genus Uloborus; species Uloborus diversus. The sequence continues at coordinate 38,685,886 of NC_072737.1, forward strand.
TTGCTAAAAATGAAATACAATTGACTCTTCAATTGTTCTTGAAAAGTCAGTTACGCAGTTGTTTACGACGACAGAAATATCCAGCTATTTGAAAAACTGAGAAAGAGAAAGAATCATTGTTGCAAATAATTCAGTGAAAATGTTACACAATATGTATCGTGCTTTGCCATTCAGAACAAAAGTGAAAATAAAGGTTTACAAGTTCAAAATGAAAGGAAGTTGTAATTATGTCTTCATTTAGTTGAATAAGAACTAACTTTGAGACGAAAACCTTTCGTGAATGATAGGATCAAAAGCAGCATAATAATGGGCTTTGACGATAATTAAGCTACTTACTCAACAAAGTACAATCATTAGTTGAATTCTATTGCGTTCTACCACGAGTGCATTTGGATAATTGTTTAAAACCTCGTATGCTAAATTCTGCAGTTACACATTTTTTCTTTTGAGAAAAGTTCCTGATTAATTTTTTGTTCGACTTAATTCAAAAGTTAATTAAGATGCGTTTGTATACCTAACAGGGGGAATAGTTTAAGCTATTACTTTATAACCTGTACAACTAAATGAAATTCATCATGTTTTAATTTTATCGAATAAAATATAATCAGTATATTATTAATCTGAAACAAAAATTGCGAAAGTTAGGGTATGATTAAGTAGTTAATTTAAATTTTGGAAAAAATACTTTTTGAAACTTAATTCAGTCCAAAATTAATGCCATTACGTTAATAGAAACAAAATTAATGTTTCATAACTCACTAAACGATACATTTCATGAATATTTGTTCTCAGCACAATTTTTTTTTTTTCATATACATTAATCCATTGCCAGAAATTTCATTAAAATCGTTTTCAAAAAAAAAAACACATTATGCAATTCTATAATTTTTAGACTTAGTCCTCTATATCGTTGGGTGAGTATTACAAGGTAAGTAATTATAAATTATCAAAATGCGGGTAGGTGCAAGAAAATATTTCAATGTGATTTCGTTCACTAATAGTTCAAGATCAGTTGATTATAAAAATATGAGTCATTCTTTAGCTAGATAAGTTCAGGTATATAGCTCAACATAATAGGAAACCAAGGTCAGGAGCAACAACGCGGCAAGTCAACCGCTCTAGTTTTTGTTCCGAATTTCTTTAACCACTCCAAAAATCGTTAGAAAAACTTTCGAGTTTTCCTTGAAATTGTATTGTATAGTTACCTTATTATAGTACTTATTCCACGATATGCTGACTGTGTTGGAAATTTGCTAATCGATTGCATGCCAAATACATAAAATAGATTTTATAATGTAATTGCAATTTAGCCTATGGTTTACACTCTGAACCAACGAACTGGTCGAAAGAAAACAATGAAATGTTGCTATTTGTCGTGACATTGAAGGACTATTCTGCCATGCTAAGCAAAACGTCCTCTGCAGTTGAATTTAAAATGAGAAATTCTCGTTTCAAGATTTGCATCTCCATGTATTTGATTCAGATGCAACTTTTTCAGATCTTTTTTGCGAAATTGTTTCTCATTGACAATGTTCCTGAAGCGTTGTATTAAGGTAATATGTTTGGCAAAGAACAATCTGGTGACAACTTAATTTTCATAAAAAGTGCAGATACGGAAAATGTTAATATTTGTGCTAATTTTAAACTTGTTCTTCGGGATTTTTTAATGCTATCATGCAGAATCAGTGAGGAAAGGATTGCAATTTTACTTTGTCACATTATTTTTGATCACTTTCTACGGGTTTGCTTGGGTTTTTGTTTTGTCGACAGTTAGTCTTTGTTTTTTTTTCTATGTTTTTGTAATTTTCTTCAGAAATATTTTTTAAATACTTAAAATACGTAAATGCATGTATGGTAAGTGCATCAAATGAGGCCACTCTAAGATTTATGGCCTAAGATATCGCCTATTAATGATTTAAGTGGCTTCAGCTTTTTCAATTTTCTTGTCATGATCCATTACAATCCTCAAGATTTCAAACATAAAATGTAGCTTAGTAGGTTGCTATTGGATCCAGGACCGAACCCATTCACAAACTTCGTCGTCCGCTGTCGTATCCGCGATATCCGGTGTGTCGTCTGCGAATAGCTTGTTTTAGAGGTCCAAAAACATTAAAGTCACACAGTGAAAGGTCTGCACGGTGAAAAGGTGTCCGGTGGATGTTCCAGCTCCAGCGTTTCCCACCGAAACCACTGTAATATCGTCTTTACCGCATTGGGCGTATGTGGACTTATTGGGCAACATGCCTGGCCGTTTCGACTTAATGGCTCGTCTAAGGCTCAGTAAAGTGGATTGATAACGCTGGGCATTGATGGTGGTTCCCTGTTTCCTGACATCAAAGACTTCCTGACTACAAGCTGTAGGCCCAGGGAGGGGACCTTCTAACCCGGAGTGGGCCCTTGTGGTGAATAAAGGACATGTATCTTAGTGGACGATAACTTATGTGACCGCACTGTCACTATGCAACATGAGACGTTGCGCGTGCGTCAGTCTCTCTACCGATAGATGGTGTCTCCATACATGCAGTTATGTAGCATCGTCTAACTTCTAATGTGAAGTTAGACGCACTGACCTGGTTTCATTTGAATGAACCATATGAATTCCAAAACACCTTTAAGCCGTTTGCGTTTACTTCAAAGGAAGTGAAGTAAACATGGAATAAAGGAAATCAGAAAGATTAATCATCCCATTTAGGAGACTGATAGTTCATTATTTTCTGTTATCGGTCACTCCTGTTTGTAGTTTGTGTACATGTATGAAACATATGCCGGACAGGATCATATCCTCCACCCGATACTCCGATGTCCTTATAAGGCGAACCATGGCATTATTGGGAATTAATTTACTTTGAAATGTTATCAAATCAGAGAAAAAAATGACAGTATATAATGATATTTTTTCTTTTAAATTTGTCAAATATATAAATTCTGCTCCAAGATTAAAAAGAATTAGCGTTTTTATACAAAGAAACTGTAGTAAACCATGAAGAAACAAAACTCTCTGTCAAAGAGGATCATGCAGTATATAAGTGATATACATGCATTTTTGTCGGATAATAACAAACTGCTTGTAGATAACGCTTTATCATCAGCTATGCATGTTGATGACGAATAAGTCAATATTTAGTAAAATTTTTGTAACACTAGATCAAAAGGCGCGGATGGCCTTTTTATCTGCATGGCCTTATTGTGAGCACTCACCTTATATTTCTGCTTCTATCACGAATCCAAAAAAAAATGATTTTTTTTTTTGAAGGCGGGGGGGGGGGGGGGGGTTGTTGCAGGGTAAAAATTTTAATTTTGTTTCCAAAACTAGACTTTTTTTTAACTTTCAGTTTCAAAGAGTTTCGCAGAAAAGTCTTTAAAATCTTATTCCACTTTCATTCGATCATCCGTGGCGACGAGACCGACCTTCGACATTGTGTTTAAAGTGTGACAGAATTACTGAATAATAGCATTGCTGCTACTTCTAAAGATGCTTTCACGTTTGCACGAAATTCAATTATCTTTTATGCATTTCCGTGGCATTAATTAAATTTGTTTCGGAATTGAATTATGCTTGTGTAAAACTAAATGTTCATTTTCCTCTTTGATGCACTGTTTAATGACTTTAAGTGTCCTTGACTAAATCAAATCGGATGTAAAAAAAAAGCCAGCTTTTAGTTAACTTTAATGTTTTTTTTTTGGCAATTAAATATAAATATTACGTCAATTTGTTACATATGTGATTTTATGTTTTTGTGATTCAGTAAATTTATACGTTCTGTAGCTTTTTTTAAAACTTTCAATTCTAGAGGGATCCACACGAACCCCTACAGGTCGATTTTAATGAAAGAAATAAATGAGAGTTTGTGAGATTACTAGGGTCTACTACACTTTTACTAAGTGTTCATCTCTGCTTCCAGTTTCGGCAGACTTTCGAAGTGTTTTTCCTAGAGTGCTGGGATAGTACATTTTTAGGTAATAAGTTAACCATTAATATGAACGAAGTAATCATTTATATATACGAAGCAACGATTTATGTATCAACTAAATAGATTCATAAACTTGTGTTCAGTATGTACCCTTTCTTTGTTAGGTATGTACTCCGTTCCTTCCAAAAGCTTGAGAAACAATATTCTACTGTTTCATCAATACAGTGAAACACCGTTTATACGTTTCAGTTTTATACGTTTTTATCAATTATCCGTTCTTTAAATTGGTCACTGCTAAGTCCAATACAGATTAACTTATACCTAGTATATGTTTTTCCATTTATACGCTTTGTTCATGCATCCCCGTCAAAAACGTATAAACGATGCTTTACTGTATTTTTCATGTATGTAAAAAAAATAAATAAACAGTACACTTACATTTTTCTCCACTTATACAAATTTTTTCGAGGAAAGTGAAAATTTCTAAATATTAATTGCAGCGAAATACACCGACTTTGACTCTTTTGCCCAAAAATCTATCAGACTGCACGACCCTGACTCTTTTTCGTAGCCTTGGAAGAGTTTAGGACTTGGGGGGGAAAATAAACTTCATTTCTTCAAATTTAAAACTTTTAACTCCCGACGTTGACTCATTTACCCCGAAATAGGTCCGTTTTTTATTTATCAACATTTTGTAACGTTTCTTTTCCAAATAAGAAAATTTCGTAATTAGTGTGGCGATTTATTAAAAAAAAAAAAAAACCTCAAATAACACATCTTTCTACATAAGTAAAATATTGAATTCAGAGGCAAAGTTTACGTTTAGATTTCGTATTGATCCCCCCTCAATTTGCGCCGGAAAAACAGACGAAACGTGACAAACATTGATAAAGAAGGCAATGATTTAGGTATTGCTACCTTTTGTTTATTCTGCGCTGCAATCTTAATGAAAGATCTACAATAGTGCATAATTTAGAAACGTGCTGAAACATTCTTACAAATGATCTATTACTAGATATTTGTATTTTCATTTTGGAATAAATCTCGCTGTTATATTGTGTTGTTCTTTAAATCGTAAGCAAGACATGTAACATAATTTTCTGCTACTTTTATAGCGTCATAAATGTCTACTTTCGTAAAAGAAGAATGTTTTCACATAAATTTAGCTTTAAAACGTCCTAAACAAGTACAGTTCCTGATTATTTTGATTCTATTTATGTACTTTTGCTAGTTTTATGAACATGAAATTTGTTCTTTGTTGCAATATTTGTCGTATGTACATGTCTGTTCTCGGTTAATCTTTTATTTACCGGATTACTAGATGCTAGTGTACTGAAAGAAACTTTTGATCACAGAAGCTAGAGGATATATTTGCCCTTTTTGAATTGCAGAATGACTGCTTTGTTTCCAAAAGACGGGCTGAGTAATAAAAAGATTTTCTGCGTTTCTTACCCCAACTACCTTGTCTTTAAAAACTAGTTAATTTGTATGGGTTATTCGCATGAAAATAATCGTTTTGAGCTTAAAACATTTAGTATAATTAACATATAAAAATCGTCAAAATATTAAATTGGATAGATTTATGCATGATTTTGTAAAAAAAAAATAATCTGTCCTGTAAAATGTTTACAATATATAAATTTATAAATTAGGTTCAGAAAAGAAGCTAAAGGAAACTCAGTAAACATATTCAGTTTTACTAAGAATCGATGTAAAAAATATAAAAACATTGGGCATCCAAAAATAGTTTTGAGTAAGGAAAAAATATTGAAGAAAGGAATTAAAATAAAATAAAGAGAAGGGAGTAACTTATAATTATTCAGTTATCATGCATCATTTTCTTTTTTTAAACTTTTGAAAACGCAGCCTGGGAATGACACATGTAAAAAAGTTACCTGGATCGATGATTTCAAATTGATTGCAGAGACAAAATTCTCTGGTCATGTTGAAGTCGAAAATCGAATGCAATGTCCGTTTCAGTCGGCAGCTATTAAGTACTACAAAAACCGTTAATATTTTTTTTCACATTTCACTACTGTTCTAAGGGGGTTTAGTTTACTATTTTGAGGAAATGACGAACTAACTTGGGACAAAGTTAAAAATATTTGGGAAAATTATTTTTAAAAAGAGTTTTGCTTATTTTTTGCTACCAACTGGGTACAAGTGAGGGAATGGTATTTTTCTACAATAATTTTACTTTTGTTGTAGTGTTAATTCTATTCTGAAAAGTATTAAACTCAATAAAAATATATACGATGCAGCGAGAAACAAAGGGATGTAAGTGGATGATTTAAAGGTTTGAGAAAACTCATTTGAAGTTCCTAGGTAGGCTTTAATTTTTTTTTTCTAAATCATGCTGAATAGCAGCATCTACCAGGGCTATTAGTACAACCTCTTGTTTATTACAGGGGAAATGTTCCCTAATCATTCGTTCTGGTTATCTTCAAAATTTTAAATTGAGCACTTACATACATTTGCTTCTTATTTCCTCATATGTCATAAAATAATCAAATTGTAACAAGGGCATGAAAATAGCTGTTTCTGTGAGAACAGTCCTTATAAATAAAGCTAAATACGACCGCAGTTCAGTAATGTAAGTCTTAAAGTTTTAAAAGCAGCAAAACAAAACTCTTTTTTTTTAAATATGTTTTGTTTATTAATGTTGTTGTTACGTGCATTTTTGGGTGTTAAACCGCTCTGGTAGACCACATATTTTTCTCTTTCTCGCTCACAGATCATTTTAAAACGTATATGTTTGATCGCGTATGCAAAGCTTTATTTAAAGAAATATTCACTATTGAAATTCGAAAGAGATACTGGATAAACATGTTTTTTTAGTGTTTGCAATGCATTTTTCCGATCCAAAATTTACAAGGCAAAGATTTTTCTCTGTAAAATATTCAATAGAAAATCACAATATTTCGCTTAAAAAAAATAAATAAAATAAAGTAAAAAAATGAAACATACAGGGTGTTCCGTTTTAACCTGCAATACCTTTATTTTCGCAACCGTTAGTCTTAGAGGTATACTTCCAACTGCAGAAATGGTCAAAATCAGATGCAGAGTTAAGATATCGAAAGTTTGAAGTAAAAATAAAAATTAGTCTTTGAAAATTTAACTTTCTATGCGGGCTTCAGGTCCCCTAACTTATATTAAGGGAAATAATCTCCATTGCAAAATAATTCAAACACAAAAAGTTTGAAATTAGTACGACCAATGTTCACCGAGATATGAAATTCAGCGTTTTGAGACTTACGCCACTTTTCACTCGTCGTCAATAACACCTTTTGGGGGAAATATAACTGTTAACAAGTGATTAAAATTATATGTGTGCTTGTGTGGTTTTCAAATTGTTCGTGGCTTTGTAGAGTGTTTTTGCGTATCACAGCATAACATTTGCCTTTACAGTTGGCTCTCTGTTTATCGATTTTCAAGGGACCACAAAAAATCGTCCTTTCGTCGAAAGCGTCCTTAAATAGAATGCTTTTAACACTATAGTGGACCATCTGAGACCGTGAAACGCCGTCGTTAAATAGAGAAAGTCGTTAAATAGAGCGTCGTTAAACAGAGAGCCTACTGTATTTTTGCATAGCAATGAAAAATATTAACACCTTGTTTTTCTTTTTTTGACGTCCTGTCATTATTCTGAAAGGACGATAAGTTCCAATTTCAACTTCTGTATGATCCCTTAAAATTTTAAACTGGAATATCTTCTTGAGTTTTGGTCGCACAAATGTCGACTTTTTTGAATCAGTAATAGTTTTCAATGCAGCTTATTTCTCTAAAATCAGTTTGGGGACCTAGGACCCGTATAAAAAGTTAAATTATGTATTTTTTGACTCATTTTTATTTTTGTTTCAAACTTTCATTACTATAACTCTGCATCTGATTTTGAACATTTTTGCAGTTGGAAGTATAGATCTAGGACTAACGGGTGCGAAGGTAAAGGTCATCCATGTTAAAACGGAACACCCTGTATAAAAAATATATTTTCTAAGTATCTCATTTTTAAGAAAAACATCTAAAAATAAAAATTGTTAAGTGTAAGGAAAGACTTTTTGCTCTGAAGCTTTGAAATAAAATTAAGAATAAGTAGTGTTGAAGTTCAATAAAGATATCTCTTTTACTTTGCAACAATTTAAATACGAAAAAAGATTATTAAAACATAAACGACTAAATGATTTTATCAAGGAAATGATACTATCTTTTCATTTTAACAAATAGTTTTATTTCATTAATCATGTTTACTATTCTCGGAAAGTCACTTCTTAAGCAGGAAAACAAACTAAGGAATTTTGAGAATTCTTAGGAAAACTGATTAAATTCATTGCAATTTAATTTATCTTTAAAAAAAGGAACAACAGAGCGACGGTGTTGGAAGGAATTTGAACATTGGATATTTGTTTCTTTTAAAGTATTCTTGTCTAAAAAAAACCTGTTGAAAATAATTGTACAAAGTATTTTTGGATCGCACGTGTCTTACGTCTATGTATGACTATTCTTTATCTTATTTTTTTTACTTTGTTTTATGTTTTTTTTTTCTTTTTTTTTTCATTTTTGAGAAAATTTGAAAATATATATTCTAGTAGAAATTGTGTAGTCGGGAAGAGAGTAGTTTACCCACTCGAACTGAAAACGCATAAAGTTAAATATTTTAAACCTTATAGAATATCTGATAAATCTATAATTTATATCATTATATGAAGGTGGTTGCCAAATTAATTTCGGAAAGTTCCATAACTACAAATTTTTCATACATTTCACGAGATTTCTAGTGGTTCAAATGATGCAAAACTTGGTTTTAGTCTGTAAAATGATTTCTTGAATGTTAGTACTAATTTTGTTTTTCAGTATTGACTGTGCAATTTTTGAAACAATAATTATTTGAGTTTCGATTCAGTAATTCTTATATTATACTTATTATTTTATTACGAGATTTCAACCCTACCATTCTGCTGTTTTTAATTTCCAACCTCACAACAGGTTCCCACTCTACAGTGAATCACCACACATTAATTGCCTTTTGGGCCACTTTCTCTATAAAAGTTTAAAAAAAAATAAGTAAAAAGCGTAGTGGGTCATCCACTTTATCCTTGCTCCGCAAAATAAATAAAGGAATTGTTTTAGTGTCCTGTATAATGCTCACATGAAAATGTTTCTTAAAAATCTCTTGCTTATGTGTTATGTTACAATTGGTGTAAAACCAAAAGGTTTTTTTTTTATATCTTTTCTTTCAGCATCTCTGTTTCTTCTTTTTCTAAATAAGGAAGAAAAATGAAATGTGTAAAAGAGAATTTATTGTAAGTGCTTGCTAATGCAATCGCATTTGATATGCTGTCATAGCTAAAGATCTCGTAGATTTTTAATGAAAAAGCACAATTCAAAAATACAGTACACTCGCGGAAACAAAAATTGCGGATAAACCACATAAAGGCTCAAATGAGGGACAGATAAGGTAAAAATGATCCTTCTTCAAAAACATAGTTGTATTGATGTATAATACTTTTTTCAAACAGGGGAAGTATATACTGTGCGGTAAAAATGTTTTGTACTTTTGCACAACATAACTTAACGTCAATAAAGAACTAGTTCATATATTCGATAAAGAAAGCAAAATAATAATAATAACAATAATAATAATAATTATAAATGAATAAAACAAAAACAATTGAATTTTAATTTACAATTTTTCGACAAAATACACCCATTGGTATTTGCCTTTTACTCCGAAAATACATGTTCCGGATTTGTTGATGACTCGCACATAATCCGTCCTGCGGATAATTCGCCCGCGGATAAATTGGGAGTTTACTGTAGTAACAAATAACTGTTGGTTAAATTTTAACTTCCTATGAGTTAGATACTTAACGTGGAATTTAAATTTACAATTTTAAAATGACGTTAATTAAATTACTGTAATGTTCTTTAATAATGTCAATGAGTAATAATGTCAGAGAAACTTTTGAACAAAAACAGAAATTTAAAACTTGAGAAATTCTATGAATGACTTTAACCACTCAGAGCGAAAGAATTATAATTTTAGCTGCATTAATGTTTGTATAAAATAAGATATAATAGAGGGTATACGTTTTACTAATAACTTGAAGTCGGAAGTTACACCAAAGTATCTCGAGATTCTTAGCTCTCGCTAAAGATCTAGGGAAAATTTTCATTACTGAATCCCAATTGGTAGTTTATTAAAACTTGGGTATTGTTGCAAGTTTATGTAGCACGTTTTTGACATTGCAATAAAACGTGAATTAAAATGTAAATCAATTAGAAAGCTACTATATTGGGTCCCTTCACGAGATATGTGATAACTATTCTCGCGAAGCGATCAATTTATCATAAGCCCGCCCATCTTCGCACCAATGAATCCAATTTTCAAATTCCTTTACTCTTTCGTGTAAGTTTTCTTTATAGTGAAAATTGTAGTGTATTTAAAGTGATACCGCAGTGTATGCAAATAACAAACCTAAAATAAGTGGATAAAAAATTAATAAAATACGTATCAAACATAACATTTTAAAAATTAAATTGGTAGTTTTAGTTGCCGAAAAGCTTAATGATAAACATTTCTTTAATTAAGTTGAAGAGAACTGAAATAGAAAATGACGCTGCGCTGGGTATTAAAAGTGGTAGACATCAATAGTTTTATGTCAGTAATAAACGAAATGTTTAATTAAAATTTTCAACCAGCTTAAAACCAATATTTCGAACTTTTTCACCAATAGTGCCTATAAGTACTATTCTATGCAACAAGTGATATCGCACTAGCATACTTGAGCAAATTCTAGATACAGTCGAATCCGCTTAATAAAATAGCAATTTTGCCTCGAAAAAATATTCTAATAAGCGGGATATTCTATTAACCGGGATAAAAATAACACATTACATTGGTTTGGTACATTCAAAATGTATTATATTATGCGGGATATTCTTTCATCCGATATTCTATTAAGTGGGCTCAACTGTAGCAAATTATTCTAAAGCAAAATGGCATAAATATTTATAGATTTCTGACACAATGTTCACGACATTCAGTATCATAAAGATGCCAGTACGCTTACCGTCAAGGTCTTAACAATTATTCTTAAAGTATTATGGGGAGAGGAGGGTTGCTTTTTAAACATTGCATGCTTCTTGTCATGAGAGTAAAAAAAAAATCCATACGGTAGCCCTTCATAAATATTTACGTGAGGTAAGTTACTTTTATGATAATGCAATATTCATGTTGTCACGGCAGTTATTGTGTACTGATTTTTTTTCGATAATATTATTGGAATGAATTATGTTTTTTGATTGTGTTAAGGTCTTAACAAAGTCCGGTAATCCTGCTTTTCTTAGTGATATTGGAAAATTGCTGCATATCGATCAGTTCAAGACAGCCTTATCGTTTAATAAAATGCCCAGTTATTTGAATCTAATGTTCTAACTTATTTCGTATATATTATTTGTTTTGAGAATTTATTTTCAATATATAATTAGTTTTGTAATCAATAGGTTGTAAAATGATATGAGAAAAAAAATATGCTTCGCTAGCTTTTCAGAAACCTTTTCCGCTTCTTGTTAAGAAAAAGCAATTGTGCTACACATTAATACAGATTTTCGATTGTTGAATTTATTTTTATGATATCTTCTACCCTCAGCAAAATCATAAAAAAAAGTATTATTAGCTGCATTGCTTAAAAAGTGCTTCGTCTTTATTTGTTCGTTTATCTATTTTTTAAGTATATTCTTCATCTAATTTGAGAGGAATATTTTTTTTTCTCGACTAGAAATCGGCTTAAAATGTTAAGTAGATACGTTTTACATATTTTGCAATATTTGCAAATCCAGAGATTATTGACCAGATACGCGAAAGTCGATGTTGGTATACGAGAAAGAGGTTCCTTTTGTTCTGGATGAAACTTCGTTTCAGCTACTTCTGGAAATGTTAGTAACTGCCACGTTCTTTATTTCATTAGGTAGAAATATTTACCCTTATTATCTTAATGTTGTACTTATTTAGTTTCTTTGCGTATTTTAACTAGTAATCAATAAAATATTTTTTTCAACGGAGTGTTATGAAATTGAATGAGTGCATTAAATAAGCCACTTAATTCCTCTTTACTCAATTATGGTTAAATACTACATAGCAGTAAGCAATTTTTGTAAAAAAAATTTGACAATTTTATAATTAACCTCATTTTAAAAAGATTCTCTCTCTCTCTCAGTGTAAGTTTTCTCGAATTCCCTTACTCAAACATTTGTTCACTATCGTTACGCTTACAATTAGAAATGTTCCACTGTCTCATAATTTGATTTTAATTTTACACATCAATCGCAAGTATTCATCAACAATGTATCAGAAATGTGCGAAACAGCTGAAATTATTTCAAATTTCAACGCATGAGCGTAACTCCAAAACTTAGTTTTCTCAATTGTGCTCCGACGTAATTCAATTCTCCCAGAAATTATATCAAGCAATAATTACATTTGAGACAAACTAGATTTTCGGTTTCCAATTTTAATCCTGCAATAATTTAGATAAAGAAAGTGATTAAATTACAAGCTCTTACTGAGTTCGAATAGCATATGTTGTGTTCATTAATGTACAATATGAAAACTTTGTCAGAAACTTATTCTTAACTAATAAGGTTAGAAAATTTTGAAACATTATTCAGAAAGAAAGTTGTTGAAATTTGGAGTTGATTAACCTTGTTAGCTTACCATCTTTGAGAAGCTAAATTTTATTTGCAAAAACGATCATTTAATTTTTGAATAAAATAGTAATTATAAATTGGGATATTGTAAGCGTGTAAATGTTCAAACATATTACGAATAAGTGCTTGAAAAAATTTCAAAGCTCTGAAATAAATTTGCACACCCGATCTTTTAATATACAAGTGGTATGCTTTTATGGTCACTATACGATTTCCGTCCAATGAATTTTGTTCTGTTAATTCTGCCTTTCCAGAGTTCAAATATAAACAATGGGGTTATTTGCTTCAGTCAAAAGTACTACTTTTAGTCACTCAAATTGACAGAATGAGCAAAAAAAAAAAAAAAAAAAAAAGACCAAGAAAATATTTTCATTTTCCCAACACTTATTTTTTAATTTTTTTTAAAGTCCAATTTTTCAAGCAAGGCGTGGTCTTGATGACGTCACAAATGATGCATTTTGGCGCAACTTTCTACCACGTTCCACGTTATGAAAATCAACAAGCGAATTAAATATTGCACTCTACGTCTCCTATCAACCATATCGTTGCCAATACACGTGCGTAAAGATGCGAATTAAATATTTTGCTCTGTGAATGGCAAAAAATCAATGGCATTTCATCATTTGTGACGTCATCGGCAAGATTTGTAGACAATGAAAGCGCACCGGTTTTTTTTTCTTAAATATTAAACTGAAATAAATTATTTAAAAAATGGTCAGATCCTACAGTGTTATAACCGGAGGTGCCTGATAGGAACGATTTTCCGCCTTAGGGTGCAAAGACGGAACCATAGGGAGTCGTGGAGGCTAGGAAATATTCTTCCGATATCTTTTAGCACCTCAGTGGATGAAAGAAGGTAATGAAAAGCCATCAGCCCACGCAGTAGCCAATAGTTGAATCTTTTCCTCCGGAAAGTTGCCTCGCTCGCACATGCGCTGTGCGGGGCCGGCAAAAGTTCAATTCAGCCACTTTAATGGCAGGATACGATATAGCAACGTAGTTGTTGGTACATTAAATTTTCACATTTTGAATAGACAACGAAACTGGATTAAAATTCAACATTTCTGGGACAAACCTTCAAAACCTTGCGTAAGTACAGTTATTTAATCATGGTATAACATTTAAGGCTTTCCAACAGGCTTTTAGTGTTTTCATAGTCGAGTTTCAACAAAGTAAACTGAGTACTACTTATTGTTTATAGTTAACCGTTTTAACATAGTGATGTATGGCTTTTTCTATCATGTATACTAATATATGCTGTTACTTGCTTGTCGCATCAGCGGTCTCGCGGATTTTTCCCAAAATGTTTATTGTTAGCAATACGAAATAATCAATAAGAAACCGTTATGAAAATTCAACGATGTAACTGCTACAGCAGATACACTAAATGTCTTAATCCTTCTCAATAAAATAGCTGCGTAGACGTAGCAAAGGGAAAAAAAAACGCTTGGAGAAGAAATCTCTCTGTGTGTTTCATGCCATGACTCATTACGTAAAAATATTTCGTTGCTGTTATTTCAAAAAAAAAAAAAAAAATGCAGTGTCTAGACGCGTTTATTTGAAAGCTATTCTTTTTTTTTCTAATTTCTGTTTCCAATGCTTTTTCATTATGTGGGATGCCAAAAATTTGTTTTGATTTTAATGTCAAAAAAGTTCCTATTTAAAAAAGAAAAAAAAAGTGCTTTTTTAGATTACTTATGTTCAATACGATATTCAAATGTCGAACCATATATACGTATCAATATGTTACTCCTGATTAAAATATTTTGAACGTTTATGAAACGCCTGCAATTTATGAAACGATTTGATTTTTCCGTGATTGTAATATAACTGAATATTTTTGGCTGGGCCACTCTTAATTTTTGGTATTATGCTGTAGTAAATGTCAATATCATTTAAAACTACAGAGCAATCCAAGGGTTTTTATGAGAGTTAGAACTCGGATAGAGAAATTGAAGTCATGAACGCTTCTAAATTATGTTGGAAAGTCTGAAATGTGATCAAATGCCTTAAATGACAAGTTTTAATCCAAAATCAATTCAATGTGAAAAACGTACCAAGACTTTGAATGTCATAAACCCAAACAATAAACACAACAATATTCAAAAACGGACACTATACGGGGGAGGGGGGGAAGAAGAGGATCTGTAGAAATCAGTAAGGGTGCCATTTATCTCTCGGAAGGTTCCTTCTTTTCACCGCCGCTGTCTGTCTTTTAAAAGGTGCCCATTTTTCACCCTAATAAGAGGTGCGATTTCGGCTCCGTATTGGGTGCCGCTGGTGAACAAGCGTTTCTCCCCTGAAAAGTGCCAAACGCAACCTGTAGTTTTAACAGTGTATGTTTTTAAGCGTGCTCTTTCAGAAAAAAATACTTTTAAAATTTTGGAAACGACCCCATTGCAACCTATTTTATTAAATTTTGTCGCACATTCAGAACATAAACATAACGTAGTACCCAATCGGCTGATTTACAAAAAAAATTTACGATTACGTTATAATTGCGCATCACCATATGAAGCAGTGAGAAAAAAAGAGGTGTAATGGGATATTTTCAAGTTCTGAGAAAACGCATTTAAAGTCCCAGTCATCAGTTAGATTTAATTGATTTTTTTCCATCTATCGTTCTGTAAAAAAGTATTTACTACCGGGGCTTATAAAACTATATCTTTTCCTAAAACGGAGGAAACGTACAATTACCATTTTCACTGGTTATCGCCAAATTTTTAATTTTGACTCTTACATCCCTTTGCATGCCCTTTTGGGGTCCACAGTATGTTCAATTTAAGTTAAATTCAGCACTTGTTTCATAGCCACAGTGCGTTCTACGTAGAATTCAATCAGTATCACTTCCAAAATCTATACAATCTAGAATATTCCCAATATTGGACACTTTAATGTGGTTCAAATGTTACCTCTCTAAATGTGACCAAATTAAAACAAGGTAAAAAGGAAAAAAAAACGCCAAATTTGTCGTTACGTTGGCGAATGACACCACTTCAGTTTGCATTGAAACTAACAATGATTTCTACCCAAAAGGTGTAAAAGATCCCTTTTGGTAGATCAGAATGAAACTAAAAGGAGAGGGGCACAAATAGACCCCATTTGGAGTCTACGTACCAAATTTCAACTTACTAGGACATAACGTTTTTGAGTTATGTGAGGTACATTCACTCATATACACATACGCACATACATATGTACATACGAACGTCACGAGAAAACTCGTTGTAATTAATTCGGGGATAGTCAAAATGGATATTTCGGGTGTCTATACGTTCCGTGTGGTCGGTGTGAAAAAAAAAAAAACTCAATATTCATTCGAGG
Source organism: Uloborus diversus (assembly GCF_026930045.1). Taxonomy (NCBI): domain Eukaryota; kingdom Metazoa; phylum Arthropoda; class Arachnida; order Araneae; family Uloboridae; genus Uloborus; species Uloborus diversus. The sequence continues at coordinate 38,701,826 of NC_072737.1, forward strand.
GCGGGAAAAAATGGAAATTAAGGCCGATTTTTGGGTGAAAATGTTTTTACGAATGCGATACTTCCTTTACTTCGTAAAATAAAGTAAAAATAGTAAAAAAAAAAAAAAAATCAGAAAGTAACCCCATTAACATTACCATGTGTTTAGATAAACTTGATGCTTTTTTATACAAAAGTTGCACTAATTTACATATACAATGTAAAAAGAACTCGAATGTATCCTTGAATGAAAAAGATACGAAAGGTTTTTTCACCGCAGAAAACAAACTGAATTTCCATTAATCCACGTTTCTTTTAGAGAAGAGAAAAGTAACATTCGTAAAGAAAAAGGTTTTAAAAAACCCTATCTGCTAAACATTGTTTTTTTTTCTTTATAAGTAAATTTAGGAGGAAAAGAAGAACAAAATTAGTGAAAAGCAATTTAAAAGTTTTCAAAAGCTTTTTTTTCCTCTTCTGCCCATGAAGCAAAAGAGAAACACTGTTGATTTAAGATAATGCTGGCTAATCTGATTGATTGAGAAATCTACTGTTTAGGAAACGTTTTTTCAATTCCTTAGAAATGTGAAAGAAGTTTTTGTTTTTACTTTTTAAAGTAGAAACAGTGAAAAGATATATAAATGTTACAGTCGTTTTCTTTTTTTTTCTTTTTTTTTTGGATTTGACATATGTTCCACGTTTCCTTAACTAAATTACATAGTAAAAAATAAATTTAAAGAAGCTGTGATATTTTATTTGAACATAATGACTCCTTTGAAAAGAAGTAAATCACAACTACAAATTAGTTTTTTTACAACAGTCAACAATTAATGGTTGGAAATAAAATCTTGGCTACCGTGCTTTAAATATGCCACAGGCGCAAACATACTTACACTCGCAGACAAAAATATGTTTGTTGGATATATATACATATATATATCAAACAAATCTGAAACGATTTTGTTTATTCAGAAATACGTAATGAAAAAATCTGCATTGTGAAATAAGGATCTCAACTTCAATCACATTGGACAACGTTTTCTACAATTAGTGGTTATCTGAAGGAGTAAACTCACATTGGCGAAAAGTTGACAACCTTTTTTTTTCCAGCACACTGTTAGCTAGAATATTGAATGTTATTAAAGATCTACCTATACAGTGAAATCCCGAATAAATATCCGTTTCAGCGAAATAAATGTTCAGTTCCGAATTTTACTTCCATTGTAACGAAATTCCAGTTACAGCGAACAAAATCTTCAGTTGCTTGAAGTTCTTTGTAACAGGGTTTTACTGTATATAGTTTTAATAAAAAAGTTGTTGATTCAAATTGGTAAAAAATGTTTTCATTAAAAATACATTTCATATTACTATAGATATTTAAAACTAGCGGTACCCGCACGGCTTTGTCCGTAGTAGAAAAATTAAAAGGTCATTTGGTTCGCCTGTATATTTACAAATGATGGATGATGAATTTCTCGCCAATATGCTATGTTAATTTGCTCGTCCATGTTATGGTAATTCGCTCGGTAACACTGACTTAAAATTGAAATAGAAAAAGAACAAAATCGAATTTTTGGAAAATCATTTCGAGGTGCTCACCTCTATGTTATTAATTAATTTAATGCCAAATTGCATGCAAATCAGTCAAACAGTCTAGGTGCTATAAACATAACAGACATCCAGAGATCAAGACAGACAGACTTTCAGCTTTATTATTAACTAGCCGCCTGCGGCGACCAGCTGGTTCGCCTTCTTACGCCATTCACCTTTCTATGCAAGCAGCCACCTACGGCGGCTGTTTGGCTAACTTGTCATTTACCATTTTAATTCAAGTTTGCCGCCTTTGGCGGCTGTTTAAATAAATTTGGCCGCAGTATTAATCCATCTTTATCTTTTTTTGTGCCATTCACATTTTTACGCCAAGATTGACGCCTTCGGCGGCTATCTACCTTTACGATCTATCTCTAAAATTTCTTATTCATCTCTATTTATTTTAACTTCCCCGCTCATTTCCTAATAAAAATAAAGATCACTCAAAAAACCGCTTTTTTTATTTAAGTAGAGCAAAAAAAAAAAAAAAAGTTATCTCCAAAACTCCCTATAGTGTGCAAAAAGTAACAAAGTAAAGTAAGCGACAAAGAAAAAAAATCTCGCTGTTTTTATTGAATTAAATGCGCACAACTATGAAATGTAACGTAATATAGATACAGCAAAACGTTCAGCCTGGGGGGGGGGGGGGGAGAGATAGAAATAAATGCAATCCCTAAATCAAACAAAAAAAAGGAAAGAAAAAAAGCAAGCGCTGTCGGAAAAACACGTGGTCATCACGTCATAAAATTAGAAGTAAGCTATATAGTAAAAAGAAAAAAAAAAGATTAACGTTGTTTGCGATTAAGATTCCGTCGTAAATATCGAATCGAAATCCAAGTAGTGACGTCAGAGCCATAGAAGATTGAAGAACGCTTTTTTCGACTGATGCGTGGAAAGACATGATGTGTTCATCATTAAAAAAAATTGTAAAAAAAAACTATTGCGTATTTTTAAGAACTTTTTTCTTCCGAAGAGGGCGAAATGTTTTTACTATTACCAACTTAAATTTTAGAATTGAGGCTTTGATACTTCTCTCAGGATGATATTAGAAAAATATAAAACCCAGAAAAAAACGCAAAATAAAGGTTTTTTCAAAAATTTATAAAAAATACAAAAATTGCTCTACTTTCAAAATTTTTTGTTCATCATATTTAAAATTAAATTTCCGACCCTATAGTACAAAAAATATTTGTCTGGCGCGATTGTTTCGGGGTCTGTGAGGTTAAAAGTACTAAAAAGTGCTAAAAATCACATAAAACATTAAATAACTTTTTTTCTAATTAAAATATCGAAATTCGAAGCCCGAGGTGCACAACTTCAGCAAAAACTACACCTGTATACCAAATTTCATCTTTCTAGGCCTTACCGTTTTCCCGGGATGCGCGCCACACACACACACACAAACATCTTATTTTATTATATGTATAGATAATAATACAGATGGGGCATTCGTGGCTTTGTGGTAAAAGTATCGCTTTGTAAGTCGGTAGGGTTCGGTTTCCACCGGTGCCCTTGGTGTTTTTTTTTTTTTTTAATAATATTTGTGTTGCGATCATGTCTTATGTTTGTTCGATGGTAAATGCGCTCAGTACTATTCGTATGTGAATCTGAAAAGCTTCTGTATAAATATAAATTTTGAGATTGCGTAAAATATAGTTGTAGTAGACCATCAGATTTTAGTTTGGATAGTGAGACACACAAAGTAAGGCGTGATAAAAAGAAAATCGGTCGAATTCACCGAACAAAGTACCCATTATGCGTAGATTATGTTTCTACTCAAGAGTGGAGTGAGCAGCAAATCTAACAAATATTTAGTAAAACAGCAATGCATGAGTCATTTATCGCTTCTGTGAATGCAAATCGTCACATTAAGAAAATTCATGGCTGCCCAACCTGTTTCAAAGATGCATAGATGAAAATTTAATGGTTCAATAAATCGTTATTTCCTCGCATCAAAACGAATATGTGATGAAAGAATGGTTTCATGGAAGGTCAAGGTTGCCTTCTTTAACATATAAAGTATAAAAGGGACATTTTAAGTGATGCAGGCTGTGGTGCCATTTTTTTTTTTTTTTTTGGCATTATCTATCAACACTAAAATAAGGCATTTAACTTGATGGAGTAAGTGGATAGCTTAACCTACCAAGTACACCTGTGGTTCATTCATAGATGTCCTTCAGAAGATGTTCTCCACAAAATGGTAGTATTTAATTCCAATTAGCTAGTTCTGGTCAAACATGGGTTTGGGTAAACAGAAAAAAATAGTTGTTTTTGTTGATCTTCTAAGCCTCCGTGTTTTCTGTTTTTTTTTCTGGCACTGGATTTTTTAGACTTCGCGGTCATTGTTCACAGCAAGAATATAGCTTTTTAAACTTTTATGATATGAAGCATTTAAAGTTAAAGTGTGTACAGTGCATTTTGACTTTATCCACTTGAGCTTTGAAAGCAGAAAATTTCGGCAAAGAAATCAAACGTTCATAAACTGGGCAATTGGAGGTTATGTGGATTAATTCGGAATGGACTCGATGCACTTTACTGTTCTGAATTACCCATACATCAAAAATATTATAATATTTAATTCAATGTCATATATTATCTTTAGGATTATTTTTTTAAAACTTATTAAGGAACACAAACCGCATATTGCAGGTCGCGTTTCTATTGTTTTGAGGCTTATCAATCTAAAAAGACAACACTGCTCTGAAATATTTTTTTTTAACTTTCCCGGAAATAATTGGGCAACCAATTTTCCTAAATCCTGCCGTGACATATCTGCCAAAAAAAAAAACAAGTTTTCTATTAAAAATCAGAAAGCTTCCTGAAATTAACCTCTCTAAACTCTAAAGAATTCAGAAGCCTGCGCAATAAAAACCAGTTAAGTTTTTTGGAATAAATCAAGACATTTCCAAGAAAACTTACGTCTGTTTCAAGTAATAGCTTAGCAGCGTCATGGTCTACCAGGAAATCTAAAACCTTTTAGCAAACATTTCACCTTATAGGGGGTTCAGTCAATTCGGAATTTTCATAAAATTGCAGCAAGCGAAACACTGTATAAAAACGCTAAATATATTTTGACAATGGTAGCTTAAGCATAACAGTGAAAATTATGCATTAGATTAACTTGTAGCTGTTCAGAGATTATTTTCGCAACACTGGATTTTCCTAGGAAACTGATGGAATTCCGTGAAATCCCGGAATAAAGCCAGGAAGGTATCTGTGTCGTTCTGGAATACTTAGTGTTTTTTTTTTTTTTTTGTTCTTTTTCATTTTGTTCTAAAATTAAAACAACAAAAGTATATAAAAAAATACATAGTTATAAAAATAAGCAGTATATATATATATAAGGGACAATAAAACTGCATAACGAAAATAAAACTTCCAAGCGTGATAATTTGCTGGCGTTCTTGTCTTCAATTCTTAAAAATAAAACCTACGAAAAAAAAACTTAAACTCTTTTCTATGCCTAAGTTTGTGCAAGAAAGCACAATTCCAGTTAGTTTTACTGATTAAAAGAAATTAACGCATGTCCTATGTATTTTTATTAAAAAGTAAATTAACACTAATTTAAATTTTGAAAGAACAAATCCCTAAAGTTATGTAATTATTTGATTAAGATCACAATGCATGCAATTATTGAAAATATATTTTTTAATGTGTGTCCTAATTACCAGCTTAGCGATATTGTTTTGTTTTCTTTGCAGCGGTTAGTCAAATTATTGTTGGCTTGTTTTTTGAATTCTAATAATTATGATTTACCTTAAGGACGCTTGTGGCAACTTTTTCACAAAAAATGGTCACAATTTTCTCTTGTTCAGATTTTTTCTATGTAATTATTGCGATTAGGAGTGAAGCAATAATTTCGCACTAATTGGCACTTATAAAAAAAAAATAATGTTCTGAAATATGTGGGCTGTAAAAGCGCGCCTATCCCTTTCTGACTATCTCTCTAGCATGAAATTGTTAAAAATGAATTAGCTATTATTATATTTTACCTTTATTACTAGTTATCGTCAAATGTTATAAGAGCGTGATCTATTACTGTTGCTTCGTTCTTGTTTAGTATTGTTGCTAGTAATTACGTTACAAAATTCACTGCAAGTTAAATTTAAAATAAAACTATTATAGGTTTAATTATGATGTAATCATTACAACTGTTAAGCCCGCTTATTAGAATATCGAATAAAAGAATATCCCGCTTAAAGAAATAAATTCTTCAATGTATCAAACCAATGATGTCTCTTATTTTAATCCTGTTTAATGGAATATTCCGTTTATTAGAATAGTTTTTTGTTTAAACTTGGCTATTCCATTAAGCATGCTTGACTACCTCCTAGCATTGCTACTATGTTTTATATATTTATAGTCACTTTTAACTACTTACGAACTCGAGGTAGTTATTATTATTTTTTTTTTGGTTATAATGCAACTTGTCACAATTCTAATGCTAAACATAGTGCCAGAGAGATTTAATGTATCTTCCAATAAAACAAACCATTTAAGATTTAATTTTAAATATATATCAAAAAGATATTATTTTGTCACAAAATCGCAAAACGTTTTACATCATAGCAATCAGCAAACATTCCGATAAAACTGAAAACTTTTACATTTGCTATACTTCCCTCCCAATATGCTATGTAATCATTCCCTCTCTTGTTGCAATTTTTAGACATTTACACATACAGTTGGATCTCTGTTTAACGACTTTCAAGGGACCACAAAAAATCGTCTTTAAGTAGAAAGCGTCTTTAAATAGAATGCTTTTAACACTATAGTGAACCATCTGGGATCGTAAAAAGCCGTCGTTAAATAGAGAAAGTCGTTAAATAGAACGTCGTTAAACAGAGAGTCAACTGTATTTGCTCATGGATGTGGTTAATAAAATGTTCAATTAATCTCTCGACTTTTTTCAAAATTTGTCGACATGCATTAATTAATTTAAATACCCACACCACACATGCTCAGAGAAAGTGGTACCAAGGCTGTGACTATCTGCAATCTAGGTTGTGTCACTTATTAAACTACGTAACAGGACCTAGACTACCAATTTCAGTCGCCATTGCGAGAGAAGCATTGAAACAACGAGAGAATTCAGAATACAAAAATAGCTAACTACCAAATTTGAGCTCCTGAATATGTAAAATTTTAATAATACTCTTTTTTACTATTTTTAAATACATAGGGTCATTTGTTTACAAATTATAAAATGCTTCCCCTCTGTTCAACCCTTTTGCATTGTTAGGCCAAATGAACTATATACGTTTTTACTCAATTCAGCTTTAAAAACATCATTAAATACCTCGTTTTCCAGGCTGATTTTTGTATCAATAAATCTCTTTGCCTAATGTTTAATTGTTTCTTTCACCAGTATTCACTTGCAATTTCATTAATGCAAAACTCATTAAAAAAATAGTGTGATTCATTTATGCATCACCATGCATTGAAGCACCCTTTATAAACCCTAACAATGTTGATATAATCCTCATATTTATAATAGCGAATAATCAAGAAACGCTCCTGACGTCATCAACAATGAAACTCGCTCTACGGCATGATAATTTGATACTATTTTTTGGTAATGTTTGGCATGCAGGAAAATGCTTGATTTTGACCAGGCTGAACTAGATGTCACTTAACTGTTTTACTGGTAAGACTGATTTTAGGAGAGTCAAGAAACGAAAAAGTGGTCAACTGTTAATACTATCTACTGGAGTTAAGGGTTAATCCACTGGAGTTAGGGTCAAAATTTCAACTTTCAAAATATCACCAAACATGCAACTGCTTCGTTAAAATATAGAAGAGTAGAAACAATTTGCTCCCGACGTACGGGCTACTTTCTTGCTAAGATAAAATTTTGGAAAAATATTAATTTCTACTAGTCATAGTAATAATGTAATATGAGCAGATCATGTACATTTTATTTAAAGGAATAATACCACTAGTAGTATATCTAGTAATTACCACAGCGTAACGGCTTGGATTTTTTTTTTTCAATTTTTTATTTACTTTAAAAAATAATGATAATAATACGAATAGTAATATTTTTATTTCAAAAAGGTGATATTGTTTTTCATATACGCAGTTTTTACTAAAGTTAGATTGAAAAGAAATTATTAAACTATTTTAGAGTTTTTAAATATCACACTTTATATTAAAGCTGAAAAAAGTAACTGAAGAAGAAAAACGAAACACAATTGCATTCAGATCAGTTTTGGATTCCTAATAATCATTATTAAAACGTTCAATAAATTACAGCCCATTAGCCAGGGCTAAAGCAGAAATACCAGAAATACACCGCCAGCTCAATCATTTCCAGCCGAGGACTGATGTTTCGTGCTTATTAGCACTCATCAGCCCGGCATGGGAAAGTGACTGAGCTGGAGATGGAAAACCTATTAAACAAGCCATGAGTACCAAAACAAACTGGTAGCTAATAGGACTCGACCGATGCATCGGCCTGGCCGATGCATCGGCGGCCGATGCTAAATTGCAGGAAACATCGGCCCATCGGCCTTAAAAACATAGGAAAGCCGATGGAATTGGCCGGTGTTTTTGAAAAAAAAAAAAGACCTTTGATGTTTTACCTTTTTTTAAAAAAAAGTAAAGGTTGTTTTCATATGAAATTGTTTGCTAAATTTCAGTATGAATTTCTATTTTAGTCACCCCCGAAAGAGTTTTTAATACTGCATTCAAGTACCAAACAAGTTAATTATTGCAATGTTTCTTGCTGCTGGAAGTACTTATGTATCTCTCATAAGTCATAACTCAAGAATGGTAAACTGTAGAAGGATAAGTTTTTGCATGTGGGGTGTGCGTACGTCCCAGTAGTGCACTTCTCTTTTGTTCTTGATCGGGTGTTCTGAAAAGCCTGTTTACTCATTTTTTGTGGCTATTAATTACTTGTTTCAATGCAAAACTAATATAGCGTCTCAGACTGACGATCATTTGGTGATATATTGCCGAATTGGAAACCATGGAAACAAATATGAGATGGCGAAACCGTTTTTTGTGTCATTTTGTTAGATTACCGTTGAGCCGACGGTAATTTTTAATTTTTCGATATTTGATATAAATCACAGTAATGCAGTCTTTTCTGTATCGTTTCAGCGGAGTTACAAGTTTGGGGCCCGTCGAAATACATTTTGGGGCCCTATTTCTCTATCACAGAAGTTGTAAAACATTTATCATAAGCATTTTTGTAACTCCTATGGTGCCCCTATGGTTATGGGGCCTCTCGTGCAATTGCAACATTTGCTATATTTTAAATCCGCCACTGCACGTCAAAACAAACTCGGGTGCAAGTTTTGAAAGCGTTTTTCTGCTCAATGTTAATGATTATTTTGAACTCTATTTTTTACGACTATTTTTTGAATTTCCGAGAACACAGCGTGCCCCTCCTCCCACTCCCTCAATTTCTGAAATTGAACTTTAGTTGTACTTCTGAGTTGTTTAAAACTAACACCATTCATGAAATTAGAGGTTTTTTTTTTTTTTTTTTTTTTTTTTCAAACTTTATCTATTGTTTAAAAAAAAATTTAGCGCATTAATGTAAGAAATTGATTAAAGACGTTTTGAATGGTGACATAATTCGGAAATCGAAGGGACTTTTGAATTTTTTCTTCGGAAAGTTGGGCCCGAGGTTGGGGCCGAAGTGTGAGTTACTGCAAAATCAGAGGTTGACCCCCCCCCCCCCTTTCGTAATGTGCCATCTTTTTTGCATCATTAATAGCGATTGATTTTTTTTTCTGTTGCAATTAACTATTTTTATGCATTTATATAAAATCAATGAATAAGTTATTTTCGTTTTTTATAGAAAAGTTTCAAGGATTTTCTATTATGCAATTTTTTAAATTTCAGAAAATTATTGTTAAATTGAACAATTTAATTTGAACTTGTTTGTAAAGCTTCATAAAAGATTAAACAATCAAATTGTTTAATATTATGTGTGCAAACATCAGATCAAGTATATGTTTTCAGTTATTAACTTAGTGTAAATATTGAGTTTGTTTATTGTAGCTGCATTTTAAGAACCTCGCTCTTTTCATGCCTATTTTTTTTCAGCAAAATTTATGTCACTGTTTTAGTTTTTTGAAAAATGCAAATATTTCTATTCATAAATTTTAAATAATAATAAAAATATTCCTATTATGATTTAGTATTCTAATTTATCTGTTCCCTATTTTTGTTAAATTTGATGACTGAAAAAGTCTACGTGCAATCTTTCCACTTTAATTGCGTAATTTGTTTACGGTTTCATAGTTTTATTCTTCTTATTTTTTTTTTTTTTTGAATGATTTAACAGCATAATTTAATATTTTTTAACTATGTTTAGTGTATCTAAATCCATACATCATTACAATATTACTGAAATCTTAGTTATATGTTCAATTAAAAAAAAAAAATCAATTTGTTATTAAACTGACTCTTTGTTTTTCTTCCTTTTTTTTCTTTCTTTCTTTCTTTTTTCTTTTTTGGCTGTTGTTCTTTCTCTTTCATCATACAGCAGTCAAAAAAGAAGAAGCATAACTACACCCTATACAGATTGTGCGTAGTACGATCTAAAAGTTCGGGGACAAACTGTATAAAACCTTATCCAGAATAGTTCACATTACCGAAGCACATCCACCTTCAAAAGGTTACCTTGAGGGACTATGTACTTCTGCCAATGTTCATATAACTTTTGGAAACACTCCTGGAAGCCATTTTTCGCTACCTTCTATGATGCAGCTTTATTTTCTCCTGACGGAAGGAAGCAGCGTCCATGCAAATGTTTTTTTGCTGGGAACATGTAAAAGTCACACGGAGCTAAGTCCGACGAAACGTTATGTTATTTGTTTGTCATATCATAGTATTGACCAATCGAACCGTGCACCCTCAACATGAAAGTCGCCTTCTTCCCCACGATGAACTTAAAGCAGCAGCGCAAGAGGCCTTACAGGAGGTTGCGGAAAATGTCTTCCAGGAGTGCTTCTAAAAGCAATACGAACGTTGGCAGAAGTGCATCGTCGTTCAAAGTGACTATTTCGTAGATAGATGTGCTTCGGTAATTTGAACTATTCAGGGTAAGGTTTTATACAACTTGTGCTCTAACGTTTAGATCATACTACGTACGTATGAGTTTTCGACTTACTATTTCATAACGTTTTTGAGTGACGCAAGTTTACGCGCATGAAGACATCACAAGAGAATTTGCGATAATTAACTGAGGAGGCGTTCAAAATGGATATTTTGGTCACCTACATGTTCTTAGGTACATATGCATGTACAGATGTGCCGAAAAAACTCGTGAAGTTTAAAAAGGTGATCGTTAAATAGAAATTTAGGTCAAAATCTGATTTTTTTTTTCTGATTACATTTCCTTATTCGTAGAAAAGAAGTAAAGTGAAATGAATCAATGATCCTTTAAATCCCTGGCAATTTTATCAATTTATTTCTGTTTGATTTTTCCTTTTTTTTGCCATCGGCCAACGGTATCGGCAATCGGCCATTTTTAGGAAAACAATCGGCCATCGGCCATCTTTGAACAATCGGCCAACAATCGGCATCGGCCCATCGGCCAAAAAATGCCATCGGTCGAGCCCTAGTAGCTAATATAGAATTAGCACAGACCCAGACGAGTGACCGAAGCAATGGTTCGGTTCAACTCGAAGATTGATGACAAGGCATGGTATATTCAATAAATTACCGCCCAATTAGCCAGGGCTAAAGCAGAAATAAATGAAATACACCGCCAGGTCAGTCATTTCCAGCCGAGGACTGCAGCTTCGGGCTTATTAGCACTCATCAGCACGGCATAGTAAAGTGACTGAGCTGGAGATGGAAAACATCTTAAGCAAGCCAAGAGTCAAACAAACTGGTAGCTAATATAGAATTAGCCAGAAGACGACCAGAAGATGAGTGCTAATAAGCACGAAACTGCAGTCTTCGGCTGGAATGGACTGAGCTTGCGGTGTATTTCATGTATTTTTGCTTTAGCCCTGGCTAATGGGCGGTAATTTATTGAATATAACATGCCTTGCCATCAATCTTCGAGTTGAATCGAACCTTTACTTCGGTCACTCGTCTGGTCTGTGCTAATTCTATATTAGCTACCAGTTTGTTTGGCACTCTTGGCTTGCTTAAGAGGTTTTCCATCTCCAGCTCAGTCATTTTCCTATGCCGGGTGATGAGTGCGAAGAAGCACGAAACTGCAGTCCTTGGCTGGAAATGACTGAGCAGGTGGTGTATTTCATGCATTATTAAAATTGTATTAGAATTAGTTTTCTTTTATAGATGTAATTTTTCTTGTCTTCTTATTATACCGGGAAATAAGATTCTATTATGTACTTTTAGTACTTTTACTGACAGTATAATTTTATTGATAAATTATTGCATGTTATTTTTTGGGGAGTGGTGGAAGGAATGTTTTTTTCTTCCTACTGAAATCACTATTTGTAAGTTTCTTAACAACTTCGTCTCAATATTTTAGATTAAGTCTACTTATATGTTACAAATAGCTTCATGTTCTAATAAATATGCAAAAAAAAAAAATCCCCTTAATGCTATATATTAAAGTCAGTTTTGGTTTACGTACATTACATTTATCAAAACATGTCAAAAAGCCATAACATTTTCTGCTGAAATGATTGGCTCAGTATGGCCTATCAAGACTCTTTGTGCCATAAAACGCAATGTAATCAACAAATCTACTGAAATGAAGTAGGAAAAAGCAGCAGTAAAATAATACTCGTCATTAAAGTGCTTAAGTTTCTGTAATGTATTCAACTAAAATTACGCAGTTATCGTCGGCTGTTACATTTGCATTATTAGTAGCGTTCTATTGTTGGGCTAGTAGGAAAATGATAAAAATCCGTTCGTCGATGGCTTTATCGTCATTGTTGCGTGTTACATTCACAGATATAGGAAACTTGAAGAGGGTATAAGTAAGCAAGAGCATGTGTCCCAACTATTATTTTAAACGGTTCATGAATGTTTTTCTCTTGACTGCCATGAATAATATTAACGTAAATGTGCTTTTAATGGGCATGAATTGTGTGTAAGTTTATCTTGACTGCCAATCTTAAGATTTTTACATTTTTATAGCTCGTGTACGACTTCTGTCAGTCGACACATACGCTTCGAGTATCAAAATGGAAAAATGTTTGACTGCGTCAGTTGAATTGTTTTTAGATATCCTCAGTCTTTTACTTGCTTTTTGGGAAGAGCGTAAACAAGTGATTGTTTCTTTCGATCATTACATTTAGTCATTATACATATTTGTTTTGTTTAGTAAAATAAACAAATGGTTTATTACTTAGTTTGGGAAAGAGTGCTTTTGACTTTCAGTTAGTTTGTGAACACGTGGTTTTGCTTCTTTGTTTTGAAGTAAAAAGTACATTTCTTGTCTAACTCAGCGTGTATTAATCCCAACAGATCATTTCAATTCCACTACAGTAAAATATTTTCAGCATAGAAACATTATTTTGGTTTTAAATTAAAGTAAGAAAATATATTTTTTTTGAGGGACTTTGCCTGTATTTCTATGATTTAGTTCCATTCGTATATGATCTTAAAACTTTATATACTTATTCCCCTTAATCCCCTACTCACCCGCCACAAAAAAAAAGTTAAAACGGAAGAAATTAAAAAAAAAAACTATTGCTTGTTGAAATCTTAAAGCATTTTATCGGAAATTTGTGACCGGAAATTAAATTATATTAGGTACTTAGAAATATCCGAAAAAAGGCGTCGAATAATTTTTCTTTTGCTGATAGTGCATAACATAATAAAAAGAAAGGAACATTTTGGAGAGCAAACTTGGAGGAGGAATAAAAATTATTCTTCCGACAGACAATTAAATTTCTTTCACTTTGCTATCAAGACTCTTGTAACAACTAATGTGAAAAAGAATGAAATTAACAAGGTTTGAACAAAGATTATAAGGACAGCCGTTTATTAAATGTTTAAAGAATTGTGAAAGAAAGTAGAAAATAACTGCGTAATAGAATTTTAGATACCGTTAAATTGTTGCGAATTGTTTGCCCGCTTATAGCCATTTTGGGAATTTAAAGTACTAATCATGGAAAAAAATTAAAAGAAATTTATTTGAATAAAGAAAGGATTTTATGAAGAAAAGCCGAGGGGAGGGGAGTTGGAACCATCGAGCGAATGGTTGAAATATATATTTCATGGGCGGATGGAACCCTAACTTAACGTTTTGGGAGATCGGAAATTCTCAATTTGCCAAACGGAACTCCAAAATTTGCCGAAAAATAGTACATTTTCCGGTAAAGCCGGAGAGGGGGGGGGGCGGAGAGTTGGAACATTGCAAGTGGTTAAAAAAATGATTATATATCATGAGCAAGGGGGGGGGGCTCCGAACTGAATTTTTTGGGAGGATGGAAATTCTCAATTTGCCAAACGGAACTCCTAAATTTGCGGAATGATGATAATTTTGCCGATTCATCAGACAACATCAGACGTGTCCATATTGCAAATAAGGACATTTTTGGGAGGTCATAGTGCCCTCCCGTGACCTCTCGTCGGAGTGCCCCTCATCATAGAGTGAATGCTACAAATAGGTTCATTTCATATAGTTCAATTTTTTTTCATACTACTTCGAGGAAAACTCAACAATTTGTTTGTTCCCTATCATTGGCTTAGCAAAAGCTGACCCAAAGTCCTCAATTCACGTGATTCAACAACAACGAATGGTTGGCACGTTTTGCGTGAAACAAGCTAAAGAAACCTGACTTCTCCAATGATGTGCTTTAAAATCTATCACGTGACTTGGGCAACACGAATGAAAGTCTCCACTCCCTCCGTTTTATCTCTTCTCAATGGTTTGTTCATGATTTTTTGAGAATGTGTAGGCTTGATGTAATTGTCTTTCAACTGCTACTTCTAAATTTTGTTTAATGATAAGTATTTATCTTCCAACTTTCTGTTTTTTTAAAACTAAAAATGTCATCAGAAATGAAATTTTTTGTTTTCTCCAAATTTGCAGTTATCAACTTGTAGTACTCAGCCAACATAATGAAAAGCTAGAAAATTTAACAAAAGTACTCTAAAATTTAAGGGACTAGTTTGTATTGCTTAGTAACAGTAATTTGTCTGTTCAATTTTCAACTAAGCGCTTTTCAAGTGTACCGTACACTGTTATAACCAGAGGTTCCAGACGAGTGAATATATTCCTCCTAAGGTGAAAGCATGAGGCCCAAGGGTGCAATACTAGCCAGGAAGTAGAGCAGGGGTGCGAAAACAGCAGACAATCGTAGACAGGGGTGCCAAAACAGCAAACAATCGCAAAATGACTTGCTAGCGCATGCGCTTCCGGCATATATTCACCATTCAACCACTTCAATATGGCGGACGAATGATAGGTTGCATCTAAGCGTGGCTTCTATGTCTTTCACATTGAATGAAGTACACTATTGGATTAAATCTCAACTTTTCTAGGATAATTCTTTAAAATAACAAGTAAGTACAGCTTTTGATCACTTCGTAGCTTTTAGGGCTTTCAAACATAGTTAAAAGTACGTTTAATGCTTTTTAGTTACCGTTAGTCCGTTACGATATCGTAGTACCGTTAGTTGTTGATTTTCAGTTGACCGTTACTGTCGTGAAATTTCCATCATTAAAAACGCTACTAAATATATCTATCATTATTTTCTTGAGTACTCGATAAGCAACATTTAATCACCAAAATAATAACCGCAATTTATCACTAATCAACAAGTGAGAACCTAAATAAAATGATTCTTGTGCTTCGTAGATTACTACACAACAGCGAGTGCAAAAAATAAAAAGGAAATCTCTCTCCGTCTAGCTTTTTTTTTCTTTTTCGTTCAAGTGTTTGAATCATTTCCTGTTAGCGTATAATGTTTCGTTAGCGTTAGGAATTTCTTATTTCTTTAGGTTTTTCAACTGTCGAAAAATTTCATATGCATTTTATTTTATTGTTACTCTTGATTGAAATTTTTAACGTTCGAGAAAGGATTTTGTTTTTCCGTGACTTTAATATCCCAGAATATTTTTGGCTCTTCATGTAAATAATTCCATAAGTACATCTACACTTTACTTTCGGTGCGGTTATTTCTCACAAATAATCATTAACTTAACTATGATTATTGAAATAATTACTCGTCTTTAACTTTAAATATATTTGTGACAATTCTTGGATACCAAATAAAGTCTGTAGATATTTATTGTTTTATTCATTTTTAATATTACTTTGCAAAAAAAAAAAAACTTATCAGTACGCAGAGTTTTTTCACAAGTTTTTTTTACCGCCCCGAGAGCTATTATAATTATTATTATTTATTTTTTAGAAAAGGATAAAAATTTCATAGGTCCGCAATGTTTTTCATTTGCTTTTACCGACCCGTGGGTCAAAAGAGGTTGAGAAACACTGATGTAGAGAACGATCAGATGAATTAAAGCAATGAGCACTCCTTAACTATGTTGAAAACTCTGAAATATGATCAAATGCTGTAATTACAAGTTTTAATCATTTCCAGTACTGAATTCATGCAATGTGAAAAGTGTGCAAAACGTAGACTATCATGAATCAAAACAAAACTATTAAAAAAAAAACACAATTATATTCAAAAAAAGCGCACAATACGGGGGAGGGGGGGAGGAGGATCTACAGTAAGGGTGCCATTTCTCTCTCCGTAGGTTCATTCTTTTCATCCCGGCTGCCTACTTTTTGAAAGGTGCCTGTTTTTCACCCTAGTTAGAGGTGCAATTTCGGCTCCGTATTGGGTGCCGCTGGTGAACAAGCGTTTCACCCCTGAAAGGTGCCGAATGCAACCTGTAGTTTTAACAGTGTACCACAAAAGTCTGCCTAAATTTTGACAAGAAAAAATCTTCGGGAGAAAAAATAAAGCATCATTAGCTTATAATATCACCGGAAATAGCAAAGAATTACCTGCAGTGATAAATAATGTTCTTGTGAAACATAGGTGCACATTAACGTTATAACTGTATTATTGGATTTTGATATCGTATCAAATTGCAATGCAAAACTGCAACGCATTGTTTTTTTTTTAGTTGTTTCAGAAATATTAAACGCTCATAAAAGTTTCGAGTGTGTCATGATTAGTATCATTTTTAAGTGAGGATTTGAGTTCTGCATTTCAAAATGATTCATACTTTTTATGATTCATGTTATGCACGGAATTTCATTTATGATTAATGTTTTGTGCGAGTTTAATCTAAAAAAAAAAAAAAAATCTTTGAGATTCATTTTTAGACAGAGGGTGGGGGAAAAAAAGAACGTGAAAATGAATATCAAACCTATCAAGCAAGTACAACCATTGTCCTTATAGCTTTACTTTCGAAACCACTTCATGAAAATGAAAGCGAAACGATTTTTTTTTCTGGAAAAATGTTTTATTATTTAATTTTTTACTTTTTTTTAAATGAACATTGACGGTAATTTTAACTACTCTGGACATTTTAAATGACTTTAAATGGCAACATGGCGTAAGGAGTTATCATTTCAAGTAGCTAAACACAGACATTATTATATAAAAATAAGTCCCTCCTCACATTTAAATAATTTTTTCCGATTATTGATACTAATGTTTTGATTCATTTGGACAGTATTTTAGAGATTTCGGGCTGCTATGCTATCAACGGACAAGAGTTTCTTGCCAAGTAGTCCCTCCTTCAATGAGTACTTAATTAGTTTAAAGATAGTAAGATCCCAAACTCTTAAGCCACGTATACTTTAAAAAAAATTATAAGTCATTGCATTCAATATTTGGTGCAGAGTTGTTTTATTGTCTAGACTAATTTTGGATTAAATTTTTAAACAAAAAGTAGTGTCTAGTTTGGGATGGGGAGAGAACGTTTCATCACTTTAAAACAAAGTTAAATTTTATTAATGTTATAATTCTGATATGAGATTGCTTATAAAAACGTGTGTTATTTAGCATGTTGACAAAAATTCTGTAATGCTGTTTATAATTTTATAAATAAAATAGCATCTAACATCATTGTGTGCATACCTTCCGTAACCTACATTACACTATACTCTAGGGTGCCTTATACATTCAGGTACACGTGGTTCAATCCGTTGGATGGGGCTCTGTGGACAACTCTTTTTTTTTTCGAGACCAGGAGCAGAGTAACCTCTGGTCCAACATTCCCAGAGGATTTGATTTGGAATGGGAACTAAACTTAACATAACCAGTTAACTACACCTTCCAAGAGTGACACAACTTCTTTAGCTTACTTCCTTGGATGATTCAAATAAGTAAAATGCGGTGATTAAAATCTAACCTTTAACACTGATAAATTCACTACTGGGTTTGCTTTTAAGAGAAAACGGACGACTATTTCAATAAGATTTAATGGAAAAGTTTCAAGAACACTCAGTAATGATGAAGCTGAGTACCGGGAGTTTTCTCAGTAACCTACAGGTTACTAAATATCCTCATAGACTACCAAAGGGAATTGATCTAATTTTCAAAATCGAATACCTTTAACTGCACAAATTAGAAACTTATACATGAGGCAGAGAAGTAAAATGATGTAAGTGCAAGTTTTGAGTAAAACGCGTTTAGAGACAATTTCCTAGGTTGACTTTTATATATTTATTTTTCTAAATTATGCTGTACAACAGCACCTACCACGGCTACTAGTACTATATCTTGCTCCAAGACAGAGAAGTTCACCTACTATTTGTTCTGCTTATCTCTAAATTTTTAATTCTGCCACTTACATCCCTTTTGCTTCACACTGCCTCATATGCAATTACTTTGCAAAATAAAATGGCTTGCTTGCCCCTTAATATTGACATCAGGTAGAATTTCAATAAAGTTAAAGATGTTCCATGTAGCTTACTTATACCCCGTATGTTTTTCATGTAGTAAAAAGATCGTGAAACGTTTCCCCATAAATAATCTGTGACGTTCGGAAATGCATAAATTTGTGACGATTTAAGCATAAGCAGTTGGCATCATCTTATCTTGCAAAGTTGGCAGCACATTTATCGTCAAAAATGAGTAGACAAAACCAAAATCAGTGGAATCAAAGATTAAATAACCATTTCGATATGTATAATGTCAGGTTCTGTAAAATGTTTTCTCTGGATTGATTAGTGATAATACATTTTAGGTATTAAAAACGTTCTTTTTACTCTTAAGAACATATTTTATTGCATCTTTCTTCCACGAACTCTTATTGTTTTTAAAATTTTAGATTTTAGACGCTAACTAAGCCGCTTTGAAGATTAAGATTTTAAAAGATTGAATGTGCCATTATTTATCCATTTCAGACTTCATACTCATAGAGAAACGCACATTTTTCCTAACAACTTAATTATTCTATGAAAATTAATTCATGCAGTATAGTTTTTTTTTGCATTTTAAATTTCTTAATAAATTTATTTATTTTCATTATTTAATAGCTTTACCGTATTACCCCGCATTTACCGGCATGCCGGAAAAAAGCAAGGTTGACCAACCTAAGGGGAAAGTCGAATTTTCCGACATACCGGATAGCTATGATTTATTTTGAACTAAACTAAATTTCCCCATTCAGTTCCATTCAGAAAGCAAACCATTTTTGCTGTTATTCATTCATATTTTTTTTCAAATAAATTAATTTTGGTTCATTTTAGAGAGGTACATACATGCCAACTCTACTGGTTTTTCCGGGTTTCCTCAATTTTGATCATTTTTCTTGATTATGTTTTAGATGTAAGAAACATTTGGTTGTACTAAGAAGGATAATAAAGAAATTCTTTATTTACTAACTAAGAATGAAAAATCGGTCGTTAACCTCTACTGGATGTTTTTATGATCTACTGGATTTTTTTCCAGTAGATATTGGCAGGGATGGAGGTAAGTTAAATTTTTATTTTTTTTGAATAGCTATGGTAAATTCTTTAGCACTGGCTTAGGGATGGTAACTTACCGCTTAAATGTTTGCTTAGTTTCAATTTAATTTTTATAAAGTTGTTCGTTATTGATTAATATTTTTTCTGCTAAAATAATAAATGACATTGTTAGTTAATATTTTTGCAAAATAAAACTGTTTATTAATTCTAGTAAGACATGTATAGAACTTATATAATTTTTTTAAGCTGAACATCTATTTTTATAAATATGTTTAGGTATTTTGTTTCATTATTTTTTTTCCTCTAACCTCGATTTCTCCGACATGCCGGAAAGGACCAGGCTAGTGTTATTGAAAATCTCATGACCTCCGAATTTTGCGGCGTACCGGTTAATACAGGGTAACAAGGTATTTGATT
Organism: Uloborus diversus; assembly: GCF_026930045.1. NCBI lineage: Eukaryota > Metazoa > Arthropoda > Arachnida > Araneae > Uloboridae > Uloborus > Uloborus diversus. The sequence goes on from NC_072737.1 coordinate 38,721,638, forward strand.
TTTAAAACTTTTCATTGTGTGTCTATTTTCCAGTAATAAAAGCTTCAAAAAAGTTGAAACTTAGGAAAGGCGCGATTAAAATTTCTCTGAACATTTCCTACAAATAAGCAACTTTTAAAATGTAGCTAATTGTAAACGAGTGACGAAGTTTACTTTCAATACGTACTAAAACGGCCATTTTATTTTAAAGCCGTCTGGAGTCGTGATCTGCAGACTCATTCCAACGTTCACAAACCCAGAAATGTAATTACAAATGCACCTGTTAATACTGCATTCTTTTCAAACTGTTATCATTGTAAGTCATATTTGCAAAGCAGCAGGTGATGAAACGAATCAAAAGGGCGTATTACAGAAACATACGTGATCCCGTTGAGAGATATGTAACGGCGGTCGAAAAATCAAGTAGTTACAATGTTAATTTCTAGTGCTATTTGTGTTTGAATATGAAAAATATTTTTATTTGTTGAAATGCGTACCTGTATATGCCTTACTGATTCACAACCTTCATCATTTGTTTTATGCACGGTTTTAGCGGGAATGTTTTACCTGTAGCAACATTTTAATAACGTTAAAAACGTTATTAAAACGTTGATTAAAGCTTCCAACTGTCCAAAAACGGTTACGAATAAAATATGGTTTAATTTAAGTTTATCATATTAATAACTTTGGAAGTTGGCTTTTGAGTAGAGATCGTGTAGGGTAACGGCACCAGTAACAGAGAAGAGTTCAGCAACAGACAGTCGTAAGTTTGGATTTAAATAATAAGATTTTTGCGAGCAAAATTGATGTTTCTGCGACTCATGAATACGGTGCCACCATTTAGTGGTATCATTTTTATGAGGTATTTACAATCCGTGGTGGAAGGTTATGAACAGCTACCACGAGGTCTGCTGGTGTTTCATGTTCATTTGAAGTTAATAAGGTTTTAGACCTAAAAATAAAGAACTTTCGCGCATTTTGTAGAGAAAAGTGGAATTCTGTTCATTACTGATCATTTTCTCATCTTATCAGTTACTGGATATCGTCGGAGTTGTTGGTATCGATTACTGGGGGTCGGATCGTTTTTCGAAATTGAGCAAAAAAAAAAAAAACTAAGAGGATTCAGAAGCAGCCAAACGTAAGATGAGATGTAGTTGCATGAGAGGAAACTAGTTTTAAAAGTCTAAGTACATTAAAAGGCTCAGGAAAATGAGTTAACCTGAGAGCGATGTCTTAAGTATGCTATGTTACTGGTGCCGTTATCCTTTGTGTCGGTCTTCCCTCTTCCTCTTCCCCGCAAAAACTACTCAGCGCATTTATAGATTCGAGAGAAACTTGTTTAAAATGCTTTCGAAAGGACACTTCAGTTCCATAGTGCGGTTGGATGATTCCAGCATAGCTTTGCTCAGCTTCGAACAGTTCATAAATAAATAAACAAGTTTTTAGTATTTGGACAAAATTTATACTTGAAGCCTTTTTACAGAGGAAGTCAAACGGTAGCGTAATTCGAATTAGTGTCAATTGAAATAGCATTGCAAGTCATGTGTTTTTACTCATAACTTATTTATTTTATTATAATAGTTTTTGCATGCTTCCAAGCATCGAGGAGTATTTTTACAGTTAACAAAATAAGAACAGGATGAATTAGCCCATTAGCACAGTCCTTTACGATAAAAGATGGCACATTATCAACCTCATCAACTGAGGAGGACTTTAAAACGTTTATGGCAAAGATCGCATCAGAGTAAGTAAAACTATCAATTGTTATTACAACACAATTTATGCCATAACCAGTACTAGGTTGATATACAGAGCTAAAATAGTTGGCGGAATCCCTTGAAATGTCGCGATCATTATCAAAGAATGTTTTATTGTAAAACATTTTGTTAAGCGGGTAAAGAGATACCAAAACTTCTTAGGATCCGATATTAGATTGTTTTCCGTAATCCGCAAGTATTGAGTGTAATCATTATTAATGCTGTTTTCACGATTAGATCTCTGAGTTCTAAACCCATTATGCATATTGGGATCGACACAACTTAAAGCTAATTTAAGAACTTTATTCTTAATCTTTATCAACCTTTTGGTTTAAGTAAAGTACCAGAAATTTTTTTTCCTGTTATTTAGTTTCATAAGAATAGTTTGATTAGAAAAAATGAATAAAGTATAATAAAAGCCAGTAACTTACATTGAGATCTTTAAAAGCAATTACAAAGTTCCAGTAAATTTCAGAAAACATGCAAAACATTTTTTTTAAAAAAAATCAGCCTTTTTTATTTTTAGTTATTATCACAATACTTTCTATCACGGTCAAGCATAATATCAACAGCAATAACAAAAGCAGAATGACTTAGATCTTCTGAAACAAGATGATTACCGCAATGTACACCAGAAGTATCATAATACTAAATATCTGTTAAAATTAAGTCTAAGTATTTGTTATTATAACTAAGAAAATTCTTAAAGTCATACATATTCACAAATTTAAATAAATTTGTCACAGAAGAATCCATGTAACGAACTTCGTTAACATAAGAGATAGTATGCAGGATAAAAGCATCGTTAACACAAATATTAGCATGAGAACTTTAATGGTCAAAACATTTTTAAAATGTAAGCTGTATTTCATTATTGTAGCTTGGACAACGTGCAAAAGTTATTTAAGACAAAACTTTAAATTAATGGATAACCATAAAGTCTCAAGGTCCAAGTCCGGCATGAGCACTGAAAAGCAGTTCTCGGTAGCAATAATTACACCACCACCACCACGCGCACTGTTACTAATAAATCGCAATATCTTCTAAAAACAGAATTCATTTTGTCAAATAAGTCAGTAGAATCAATATATTCACAAAGCTAAGTTGCAATTAGACAAATCACATCAAAATTTTCAGACGAAACAGAACTAAATGCACAAGAAATTTTAGTTCATGGACGTTTTGGTAATTGATGTTGAGTAATTTATGATTAAGGTTGGAATAGGAATATTTCCTACAGTCAAAACTAGTAGTTTTAAGATAAATAAATACCTTTGTGCTGAATAGTAAAGTCAGAACAAACAACGTAAGTAGAAGCACAAATTTGTAAATTACAGCAGACACGTGTTTCGGCGTTACAGGGAACGCCTTTTTCAATGCAAAAAATAATGAGCTTATGGATGAAAAGACATCCGACAAAAGACTTTTGTCGGATGTCTTTTCATCCATAAGCTCATTATTTTTTGCATTGAAAAAGGCGTTCCCTGTAACGCCGAAACACGTGTCTGCTGTAGTTTACAAATTTGTGCTTCTACTTACGTTGTTTGTTCTGACTTTAGTAGCTTTAGTTACTGAACCTGATAGAATAAGAAAAAAAAAAAAAAAAAACATGGACCCAGAAAATTCTTTCATTTTCCCAACAGTCATTTTTAAATTAATTTTTTAAACTGTCCGATTTTTTAAACAAGGCGTGGTCTTGATGACGTCACAAATGATGCTCTTTGGCGCATCTTTCTACCGCGTTTCCACGTTACGATAATCAAGAAGCGAATTAAATATTGCGCTCTACGCTTGCTATCAACCATAATGTTGTCCATACACGTGAGTAAAGATGCTAATTAAATATTTTGCTCTGTGAATGGCAACACAGAATGTCATTTCATCATTTGTGATGTTATCGGCAAGAAATGTAAACAATAAAAGCGCACCGATTTAAGTATTTTTTTTAAAAATATTAAACTTAAACAAATTATTTAAAAAAATATTTAGATCCTATGTTTTTAAACGTATTCTTTCAGAAAAAAAATACTTTTAATATTTTGGAAACGACCCCATTACGGGACTCATTCTCGCACTTTGTATCGATGTCTTGTACAACGTGTTTCATATGCAAACAGCCAAGAAATTCCGTAACAAGGTCAGCCCAACGGTCATACCATTGGTTTCATTAAATGCTCAAACTATTTTCGAGCACTTCAATATGAAAAGAAGACTAGGTGTTATTTTTGGTGACCTAGGCGTTAATCGCTTCATAGTTTTTTTCCATCGTTTAATCGAATAATGATAGCTTAATACAGTAATGTTAAGGATAATTAAAATGTCGTCTGCTCGAGAAAGCCTTTTACGCGATTCAATTATTACCGAACGATTGGAAAATCTCAATGATTTAAAATCATTGTGTTTGTAAACATAAAATTTATTTCTAGCATACAAATATTTTGCACTTTAAATACACAAGACGTTTGTAAGGATTTTCTATTCTCCTTCTTTTATTATGTTCTTGCTGGGATATTTCAATAATGAGAGATAAAAATGGTCGTCAAATTTTTGTGTGAGTAATTTTGGTTTGATAACACTGTTTTTTTATGGTAATCCTATGCAAATATGTATTTTCCTTTCTTTGTTTACGCATACGAAGGAAAAACATTCCTTGTGCAGGCGTTGGTGCCAAAAATGTGCCGCTAATGAATTATGATCGCCAATTTCCCAAATAACGAAATCTTCCCGCTTTTGTGAAGAGCAGATTTTGTAGTAACGATTATACGCGAAATGGAAGAATTCACAGGATATAGAAATTTTCGTTACGGCCACAAAATTTTAGTTATCACTGGCTTTGAAGCCCTACCATTCTTTTTTTACGAAATGAAAAAAAAAATATCTTTCCGCAAAAATAGTTAAAGCACAACTTTTTGTCGAAATTAATCACTTCATTTATATTGTTGTTACAAAATATTAAATTGTTATAAGGTTGACAATTTTATATATTTTGAAATGCACATTAAAATTACGTACTTCAAATGTTCTGTTTGACGTTTTCTGTTTTTATCTTTGAAAGGAAGAGTTTTGTATTATGGAATATGTTTTGAAAACTCAACGAATAAAAAAGAAAAATAAATAAAGCTACTTTTAACTTCCTATTAATCAAGAAAAGTGGCAGATAAATTATGAACTTCTTTCTTTTAAATTATTTTTGATTTCATTCCTTGCAATAAATCACAGCTTCCCGGTTCTCTGCTTGAAAACTTGCAAGATATTTATTTCTTTCAATTAACGAATTTGACAGGCAATAAATAATTTTCAACATTGTGGGCAATTACTTTCACGTTAACAAACCACAAGATAAGTCTCGACTTTTGAATTTGTGTTAGGAATGTCTCGGCGGCTTTTTAACTTTGTAATTTTAAAGAATTGTATTAAAATAAAAATAGGAATCGTTTCTATGCAATATGTACTGTGATTTTCCTTCTTGTTTTCCGAAAGTCGTACTCACAATTTAGAGTACTAAAATAATACTTTTTATTAAATAAAAAAGGATAATAAGCAAATAAATGTTGGTCATACATCGCTTTATATCGGTAATTATTATTATTTTTCAAATAGAAAACAGTTTAAAACTATTTTTGGTTGTACATGAAATACACCCCCAGCTCAGTAATTTCCAGCCGAGGACTGCAGTTTCGTGCTTATTAGCACTCATCAGCCCGGCATAGTTAAGTGACTGAGCAGGAGATGGAAAACCTCTTAAGGAAGCCAAAAGTACCAGACAAACTGGTAGCTAATATAAAATTAGCACAGACCAGACGAGTGACCGAAGCAATGGTTCGGTTCAACTCGAAGATTGACGGCAAGGCATGGTATAGTCAGTAAATTACCACCCATTAGCCAGGGCTAAGCTGGTCTGTGCTAATTTTATATTAGCTACCAGTTTGTTTGGCACTCTTGGCTTCCTTAAGAGGTTTTCCATCTCCTGCTCCGTCACTTTCCTATGCCGGGCTGATGAGTGCTAATAAGCACGAAACTGCAGTCCTCGACTGGAATAGACTGAGCTGGTGGTGTATTTCATGTATTTCTGCTTAGCCTTTGCTAATAGGCGGTAATTTACTGAATATTTTTTGTTGTATTGAAAAACTTGAATACAGACATTAGTAGCGTTTTTCTAAATTTAAAACTTAACGCGTTTCAAAATGATATATCCATCAATAAAAACAGCGATAAAAGCATACGGTTTTACAGTACTTTAAAACTATATCAGTTCATATAAGGAAAATAATGCCAACGTAATATAAAAAACATAATTTTGAAAATCCCAAAAAATTTAGATACAAATCTTTTAAATATATATGTCCGTTTGAACCAAAAATTGCCTTAATAAGAATTAAGGGGCTTGCTGCTTTCTCACTTCGTTCACCAACCCCCTGTATCTCCAACTCCTAAAGGTTTAAATGGATGAGACCAGACTCACACACAGACAGATGATCACAGAAAATAATAGTGTACATACTTTTTCTCTCTTATTCAGAATTAGTTCATACATTCTGTTCAGCAAATTTTCTACACCTATTTGCAAATAAGTTTGCACGAATTTTTACGAGGGCTGTTTTTTTTATCAACTTCCGATGTGGTATAAAAATAAAACTAGCGAGAGTAATTAAATAAATTTATTATCAAAAGTTAGGTACATTATTAGTTACTTTTCAACATAATCGCCATTTAAATTGAGGCATTTTTCATGTCTGGTTACAAGCTTCTTAATACCTTTTTCATAGAAGTTTGCCGCCAGTGATTTGAGATGGGTTTTCACGGCGTTTTTTGTAGCCTAACTTGTCAGTTACGATAGTGTATAGGACTGACCTTGAAATCTCAGGAAACTGATCTGATAGGTCCGAAATCGTGAACCTCTGATTGCTTCTTACAGTTTGGTCAACTCGATCAACGAGGTCTTCGTTTGCGACCGACTTTCGCCCTTGGCCCCCTTCATCATGAATGTCACCTCGTCCATCTTTAAATTTCCCACACCAATCACGCACTGCACTGTCACTCATAAAGCTTTCACCGTATACTCGTTTCATTCTACGGTGAATTTCTGCTGCGAATAACCCTTCAGCTTGCAAGAAGCAAATGACACTTCACAACTCACACTTGGCGGGAGATTCTATCATGGTAGCCATGTTTATGTGTCGCTAGATAAACTGGTAATGGCGTCGGATGCCCGAAAACGAGAGAGGTTGTAGTGGGAGAGGTGCGCAGTCGACAGCCGTGCATTGCTGACCGATGCCGCTCACCCTGCCGTCTAGCGGCACGATCGGAAGTTGAAAAAAAAAAAAAAAAAAAAACAGCCCTCGTACCATTTAGAGAATATTAGAAAATTGCCCGGCATGGTATGACGGGTGAGTATCGCTTCTACATTTGGACAAAGCAATTGCATGTTTGGTGATATTTTGATATAGTTAAAATTTTAACCCTAACTGCAGTGGATTAATCCTAAACTCCGGTAGATAGCGTTAACCGTTGACTATTTTTTCTTTCCTTCATTCTTCTTAAATTCAACTCTTACCAGTAAAACAGTTAATTTGAAACTTAATTGTTTTACTGGACCACTCAAGGCATTACCAATGCAACGATAAGGAAGAAGTTCAAGGTTCCACGATAGCATTTTTCTGAATGCGAGTCACGTAACAGATTGTCTATCTAGGGTATTCAATTAGTTAAGAGACGTTGTCGCATTCAAATCAGGAACCGTTGTTTCTTTAAAATGTCCAAAATTGTTTCGATGGACTGTAGTTTTTGCTGTGTGTTCCGGAAAAATACGAAAGTATTAAGCAGTAAGTTACCGCCCTAAGCCAGGGCTAAGGCAGAACTACTTGCAAAATACCAGACAGCCCAGTTATCACATCCCGAGACTGGAGTTTCGTTCTTATTCTATCCCCTCAGTCAGGAATAGTAAATGACCGAGCTGTGAGAACGAAACTGCAGTCTCAAGATGTTATAACCGGGCTGCCTAGTATATTGCAACGAACGTATTAAGTTTCAATATTGGTGGAAGTGTTTTTTTTACATAGTTCTGTAATTGATATTGAACACTTGTATGATGCTTCTTTATGGTTAATGCAATTCAAGTAAAAAAAGTAAACGTTTTGAAAATATCCATGTAAACTATTTTAATAATAGCTGATTTTTATTAAAACAGACATACATTAACTATTTATTTTGTTGTTCACCTAACGTTCTTTCATTCACACACATGGATTCGAGAGGGATACCTTCCTCATTGCGGGAATCTACACCTCATGCCGTTGTCGCTAGTAAAAATATTTTAATTTTCGCCAGGGAGTAAGAGCTAATTACATGCGACGAAGCAAGCCATTGGTTCTACAATAAGCAATTAGGATGGTATCGTGTTTCTAAACGCTTACTAATTGACTTTTATTTATTTTCATCAATAAAAAACACTTTTACCCCACTGAATAATGATTTATTCACTGAGTTTTGACGTGATTAGGCACTCATTTTTCAGTTTTGGCGACATTTTCTCAGACATTTCACGCACTTCTCTGTCACTAAATCTGAGATTAGTAAGCAAGCAAATCGTATACTCGTTAAGCTCGAGTTCACCAAACAGACCCGACTCACTGGGCACACCCAAAAGTCCCGTTTAGAAGTCGCTTTTTATGTTCTGAAAATTCCCCCTTTCAACACCGAAAAAAATTGCCAAAAACTATTCACATTTTAAAAACCGTGATCGTTCGGAATGGTTTTACCCAGTGACGTAAACAAGCTTATGAATTGCATTTTCGTTAAAAACCCGGAAAAACTTCAGTTGAAAGTATGAGACAAGGCGATTCAAATATTGCTCATAAAAACAGGTGATAGGCAGGTTAGGTTACAAGGCCGCCATGTGAACACTGGTAATGATCACTGTTAACCTTTTACGGATCTTGGAAATATGTGCAGCCTTTGAAATGAAAACTTATTTTATAAGCTATCTAAATCGAATAGTTTTATACAATATATGTTTTACACAAAATCTAAATATTTGTAAAATAAGTATTTCTAAAAAAGAAAAGAAAAAAACCAAGTTTATTTTTGGTTTGATTCAAATTTTACGGGTTTCTTTGAATCAGAAAGGAATGGGCCTCGACTGTTGATCCTTCTCTTCTGCTTTTGAATTTATGATTTCTTATCTGTGTGTACGGTTATAAATCTCTTTCAACGGTGTAGTTATTCAGTAGTACTTAATAACATTCTAAACTACTGGGCTTATACATTTTTCTTTTTAGTTTTTTTGGTTTTTACGCAGTCGGGGTTTTTGTTTCTATTTAATAATTTTTTATTTATAGTTGTGCACAGCAAGAAATAAATGAATATGATTGGAATATATTCACTACGGGGGCGAGATATATTATATGAAACTACAGATCTGAATATGAATATTCACACCTGGCTGATAGGCTTTATAAATGAATGAGAAAAATGACACTTTAGTATTTATTGGTTTGCTTTTTTTCTAAATTGATGCATTTAACATGAAAAATAACGCATTGTGTATTTAAAAATGTGTGAGCTACTGCTGTAGATATCCGTCTTTTGCAGTGATTTGTTTACATATAAAATGTTTGTAATTAATTTAAGCAATGTTTTTGAAATGCGCGAAGTCGGCGCACAAACGCCGTTACTGTGACAAATTTGTGATATCCACGATTTAACGTCTAGTATTATTACACCTCTATAAAATAATACGTCACCTAAAAACCATACATGATGAATTTTTATATAGAGTAACACATTTACGTTGCAGAACTAATGGCTCTTGTAGAATAAAAATTCACTTTTTTTTTTTACTGAACTCGAGCATACCTCTTACATAATTTATTCAATACCATTGAAACTAGGTTTACGATTTTTGGCCTCTAGTAACATATAGAAGTTATACATTTACACTGAATTTGGCATATAGTAAAATATTGTGCATCTTATGACACTTATTTAGTAACATGTTTCACAAATCAAAAGTACCTGTTTTTTATTTTTTTTTCTCATTTAGTGAATGAATAATAAAAAACAAACTCAAAAGAAAGTGAAGCATATTCTTTTTATAAAATAACGTTCAAACGCTCTTAACTTTGTAACGTTGCCATAACTGCGCATTAAGGGCGTCCGAGACACAAAAATCGTCCAATTTTGCAGTTTGTTTAAATCACTTGTAAAAAATTCTCCGTTTTTTTCTGCTTAAAAGGATGTTGAAATATTGTTTCTTTCTTTCTTGGAACGAAAGATATAATTATTTTTTTGCATGCATTTAACTAATAATATATTTAACTTTATAACTTTAAAATTATTGATGCAATTTTTCCCGTTTTTTGCATTCAAACTCTTATAAATCAAGAACTGAATGAGATAAAATAATGAAATTTGGAGCATATCATTTTCAAACAGTTTACTTTAAAATATGATTTTCAAAAATACCTTTGAATTTTCCGAAATTTTTAAATGCTTTCTATTTTTTATTAAATTAATACTTTTTAAATGGCCGAGTAAAAATTAAAGCTCATATATTTTTGCATAATGTGTTGAAATAAAATTAAAAATTGACCATGAATATTTCGAGTTTTTGCAATTTTAGCCAACCCCATTTTTTCAGAAAAGCAAATTAAATTTAAAAATATTTTTTAAAAAATATTTATGTTATGATTTTGATTATTAAATAAATGGTGAATCAGTGCAAAAAATTTCAAATCTCTAATCATTTTTTTTTCAAATGTGTCTCGAACACCCTACTGAAACTATTAAAGTTTCAAAAAATATACCATAAAAGTTGTTGCTTAGTAATCGTTGACATGTGATTCCACTGTCTAAATCCATTATTTCCTTTAAAGTAATCAGTTTTGTGAAACTGATAATTGAACAAGTTTTTAACCGAGGCGGCAAATTTAAGACTAACATTTTTTAGAAAATTTTTATCAGGAAATGCAGCTATTCCTGATGATATTATCAGAAAACTGATCTTACATTCGTGGAATGCTAAATGCATTAAACTTCAACCGATAGCTATTCTCATATTCTCATTCAAATACTTTGATCCTTTTAAAGTACCCCGAGTTCTAGAAAGAAATAAAATAGTAAACGTTGAAGTTTCTCTGGGGGATTTTTTTATTCTTATTCACCTGGTCTGGTTAAAATGTTACTCATTTTAAATCTTTTTCTCGATACTGTTGCTTGTTCAGGTATTAAACTATCTCATTTAAATACTTTATATGCAACTCGGAATTACGTTTGATATTTGTATTCTTGTACTTCAGTTTCAATTGTGAGATTATTTTTATTGTGAGGTTGAAGAATAAATCTCTAAGTGAATAGTGCAGCTTTAGAATGATAGAAGTATTTTTCTTGAAGTTTGAATGCTTCTTACATTTATTTAACAAAACTATTTTGTAAAACATGAAAATATTTTTAAAGGATAATAAATATACTTTTTTGTTTATCACTTTTATTATCATAAATATTCAGGTGTTTGTAGACAGTATATTGAAATGAAATTCTAAGTAAATCTATTCATCAATCATCTAAATGTTCTTATAAATGTATTTTTCCATCTCTCAACAAAATCATTACTGTTCAATCTACGACTACGCTTTAAATTATTGAGGCAAAATAATTCCAAAAAAAAAAAAATGTATCACTTTTTTGCTCACGTTAATAAAAATATGTGAATTAATCATAACCTTTTTACTTATTATTTTATTTTAAATTTTTTTCTATTTGTGTGTTGTTTAGTTTCTTATATTATCTCACAATCTTCGTGTACATATATATCTTGTTCAAATTTTGCAACTCAATTTTCACCAACTTCCTGCGATTGTATTCTTTCGAAATTTGGAATGCGGTGGCAGATCCAATAAAAAGGCAATATTATATTACCAAATTAGTTAATTAACAGTTATTTATTAGGTAATTACAACTTTAATCAACATTTTTGTATAAATCATTTAATATGTTGAGCTCCTGATTTCTCTGCATTAAATAAAATTTGTTCGAATCTTTCAAGGTAATTTGAATGTGAATTGCAATTGTTTAAACTAAGTTCTGGCTAAAATATAGGTAAGTATTCAATTGGAAATTCATTGTTGATAGAGATGACTTGGCGCTTGCTTTAATTAAAATGTATATCAACTTTTAATGTCAATATACAAATATGTTTTCACACATAGGGGGCAAACGTGCCCAAAGAAGGAATTCTCTCTCTCTCTCTCTCTCTCTCTCTCTCTCTCTCTCTCTCTATATATATATATATATATATATATATATATATATATATATATATATATATGCAACATTTTTATAGCCATCAGGGCAGGGGCGGCATTTCAGCATTTCGTTTGGGGGGTCGAGTTTCTTAAACATGAATTTTCTCAGTACGGTATAAAATACATATTGGTTAACAAGAACTGATAATTAAATGGTTTTAATGTTAAGAATAATTAGGTTTGTGATGAACAATTAAAATTTTTTCGATCGAAGCTTTAAATTTATTTTGTCATAAGTTATCTCACAAAATATCTCGGTACTAGTTTTTATTTTTTAGTAAAGTTTTAATCTGCTATTTTTGGAGTCAGGAAGGACAGAAAATTTTGTAACTATAGTTAATCAATATCCAATGACTTAATTTATTGCCAGTATAGCTAAAGAGGAAGGTCTTGCTTTGCCTAATTGCACTTCGAAGGCAATTCTCTAACCTCCTGAGACACGAAAGTCAAAATTGGTTGACGTTCAGTTCTCCTACAACTTTCTGGTTGTGTGCGTAGTTTTTTACACCGATGAAGAGGCTCCATTATTGTAGCCTTGAAATAGCTATATGCTGTATTTTCGTGTAAATTTGTGCTTTATTTACGTCGGTTTTTTAATTTAATCACGGAAGTCATCTTTCAAATGACTGACCTGATTGAAAGAGTCAAAAAACAATGGAAGCAAGAAAGTTATGTCAAAAAAAGCACATTTCCTTTAGATTCCCCTCTTTAAAATAACCAAGAAAGCTTTTTAAATAGGCTAGTATTTATTTTGTGTCATTAAAAAGTATAGTCACAATTCACAAAACAATTCCTCTTTCCTCATGCTATTACTTATAAGTGTAATATTTTCTTTTTCGCTTTCTATAACCGACCTACATAATATTGAAGTTAAGACCAATAATAAATATTTCTCATTAAATCCTGTCTCAATTTTTTGAGAAACTGAATTGATCAGTTTATTCAAAATATTGATTTAATATTTTGACTAAAACTTCATCTGGGTTTTGTCACCTCTTCCACGTTGGCATACATTAAAAACTGTTACGAAAAGCTCTGTCACAAAGTTCCACACCTGGTTCAAGTATGCATTAATGCGAAAATTACTAAGAGTTTCAATTGTCAATCCAAGAATTAAGATTAGCGAATTAAAATTTTTATGATAAAGTGTATAGCATTTACCAAAAAAACGCTCCGCAGTATAAATAAAGTAAACGAAAAATTCAGACAAAGGCATACATATTAAAATGACATCAAATGTTTTATCAATGAAAAGGTCGCTTTCCAGTAATTCTTCCATTGGGCTTTTATAACTCTTGAAGACCATCTTGTGTCACACAGAGATTGTCAAGTAAAGAGCCTCAAGATACATTTGTTGATGTGAAAGTATTTTTTGATGTGAGATGTTTCTCAAAAATAGCATATCTTTACAAAAAGTTTCCATGAAAGCACATGATACACCGAGTTGCTAAAATGTGTTTCTAGTACATGGCATCAATGAACACTTACTAGATGAACATTAAGTTATAATATGAGCATAAAAATTTATGTAAAATGACATGGAATTTACGCGTAAAAATTGCACAGTCTCCTCTCTACACTGTACGGGTATCTCATACAAGATGCACCATCATAACATAGATTACTCAATTTTGAAATATTTAACCCATATGAAGAGATTACTTCTTTAGTTAAGGCAAACACTTATCCTCCATCAGTTTTTTCTGTTCTGAAAATTCAGGCAAATGATTTTCTGAGTTATCTGAATTGAATTTTACCATTTTATATTATTCTTAGTGAAAAATTTGGGGGTGCAACCGCCCCCTCTCGCACCCCCTATTTGCCGCCCCTGCATCAGGGACAGATATGGCGGCAGTTTAAATTGTTATTCTTTTCCGAAAAATTTAAGTGAGAGTGATTTATCTTATCCGGTTGGGCCTGCGAGTACTTAAAAAACTTTGACACGAATGCGCTGTTAACTTACGTGATTTGTATAGAAAATCACCTATTATCATTATTGAACCTCAAAAGATTGTATACGTACCCTCTTTTAAATTTTCACAACAGTGTGCAACTTTTGATGTGAAAGTAAGTAAACTTCGCATTAAAATTAGCTTTTCAAAGCATAATTATGAAAAGTATTTATTCATCCTTTAAAAAAAATTATTTAAAGAAGATTTTTAATCGATTTAAAATAATAAAGTACAGTTTTCACAGTCTGTGTACTATCGATAAGAAAAACTTTCCAAGCTTAAAAAAAAGAAAAAAAACAGTTTTAATATATGTACATTCTTTTCCCCTTTATTCACTTTAACATGCATAATTTTAATTCGTATAATCATGTTTTAATTAATGAAATTATGCAGGATGTAAGCTTTTTTTTAAATAACATTGTTTTACGCTCTCTAATGTTTTGAGCAAGCATTTTTCAGGTTTTCTCAAAACCACGAGTTTTAGAAAGGAAATATGAAAATAAAAGTGACTTTTTGTAAAACAGTTGAAATGAAATTTTTATGAATGTAATATGTAAAAATGGGTTGTTCGACCGGTGAGTTAATAGAATCAAGTGTATTAACATTATGTATTTTTTACAGAAGGTTTTTTTTCTTAGATGATATTTTGACATGCTCTTCTGTCCAAAAAATTCCAAAAATGAAAACTACTAGAAAATGTCACATTTCTCCCCTGATTAGGCGTGACCGTTTACTAGGTAGCTGCAGTATGTGTTGGAACAAGATTTAAGGAATTATTCATTTTTCTGAAATTCTTCACTGCTGGTGGTCTGGTTGCACGGAAGCCTTGTCGCCAAGTTTAATTTTTGAGTTTAATTTATTCATGTTCGCTTATTTCAACTTTTTTTCTAACGCGAAGATCTTTTAGTGGCAACGATATGACGTCGATGTATAAAACTACAGGAGGTGTTTCAGGTCGTACGTGTTTACGTGCGTGTGACGTCAGCAGTCGGGATTTTCAGTATGTTTAAATAAAATATTGTTCTTGTTTTTAACTCTGGTTTCTTGTAGCATTTTGCGTTTAGGTTTTGCACAGATTCCCACAGAGGCAAAAGTCTGAGACACTAGTTAGATGTCTCAAGTGTGGAAAGTACAGATCTTGCAGTTTTTTTCATTACCCCCAACCCTTCCCCCGCCAAACAAAAGCTTGAATTAAAATTGTACTTTTACTAATCAATACACTCCTTAGTAGAAATATTTTCATGACATATACCAAGTGCTACACTTTTTAATGACAATCTAAATTTCTAAATAATAAATTGTTGTCTAAGTGCTCATTTTTTTTCCTACACCCTATACAAGTAATTACTTCAAGTATTGAGACTTAAGCATAATTATCTGTAATTTATAAAATTACCTTGTGATTTCTTCATGCTGGAAATTAAAATCTTTAATGACTAATTTTTGATAAAGTAACTGGATCCCTTCTAATATTTTTGTTAAGAGGAATTAAATACTATTTTCTTCACCACATGTCACAAAATGGCAATCAACTGAGTTCTAAGCAGTTAACTGTTGAACTGTGGAATCCGCATTTGGAAATGAATATTCACTGTGTGCTCGAAACTCCACTTATTTGTCTATTCAGCATCGAATCGGTTGAATGATTTCTCTGCATCATATGGAAAAAAATTAAGTTTCGGATCCAGAAAATTCTGTTTCGGATCCAGTCATTGTATTGTGGTAAACATGCATGCATTTGCGCACTAGGTATATCTAATAGCTTCAGTTAGAAAGTTTTCCGTTAATATTTGAAGCTCTATAGTCTTTTGTATGTTTGAATTCAATGTAGTAGATATTTATGACAGTATTGAAACCTTGTACGTTTTGTCAAAATTTGACCGCTTATTTGCTGATTCAGTATTAAATCGGTTGATTGATTTCTCTGCAACATATAGCAGAAAATGAAGTTTTTGATCTAGAAAATCCATTTTAAGATCCGGTTATTCTACTGTTATAAACATGCATGCATTGTAAAATATGTTTT
This sequence comes from Uloborus diversus, assembly GCF_026930045.1. Lineage (NCBI taxonomy): Eukaryota > Metazoa > Arthropoda > Arachnida > Araneae > Uloboridae > Uloborus > Uloborus diversus. Next base: position 38,737,653 of record NC_072737.1, read on the forward strand.
ATCTAATAGCTTCTATTTGAAACACTAGTTTTCCCTTATGTTTGCAGCTACATAATTTTTGTATGTTTTGAATTCAAAGTAGTAAATATTTATGACAATAAGGAAACCTAAAACGTTTTTTCAAAGGTGCTTTTTAACACCAATCTCCCCAATATAAAAGATTTTAAGTAGAACTTTAAATATTTCTGAAATATCTAAAGTCAATTTGGTTAAATTTTACTTCAAATTTACTTTATTTTTAACAGAATATTTCATATTTGAGGTTGCTGTAGTTTTTGCATAAAATTGAAATAAGTTTCTTAAATGCTATGTAGTTAAATGAAATTAAGTAATAAATACAAAAACCATTTAAAATTAATTATGCTCCTCGTTGAAAGTTATGCTACCTCTTTTAACTATTAAGATTAGCTATAGTAAGTACATTTTAAAAAATGTAAGTATAACTTAAGTTACTTTAAGAAATTAAGTGTAAATTGAATACAGAGAAACAATATTTATCAATATTTAGAAACTCAGACTTTTTATTTCATAACAGTATATGATTCTTATGGCACACATTAGTATAATATAAAAATAGAGAATCCAGTCAATTTAAATAAACATTCAACGAGTTATTTTAAACATTTACTTCTAAACTAATAAATCATGCAGTTATCTGTGTGCAGTGTTAGTCTCTTATTTTGTAAAAACATATTTAGAAGAGTGATATTGAAACCTTACCAACAGAGTGCAGTATTAAAGCTTCTACAGTTTCCTTAAGAAAAATTTACTAAAAAGAATGAGGATATGTAAAGTTACTCTACACGAGTGTTCCTTTTTCATTTCCCTTTCCCCGATGCCGAAACATACTTTTGAGCATGGGAATGACAATTTCAAATCTAAAAAAAAAGTGATGTATTTTTTAGCCTGTAAAATTAGAAATTGAGCAAAAACTACTATCGAACGTGAATAAAGGATAAAACTTGTACCTCATAGTGAACAAAAAAAAAAAAAAAAAAACACTCTAATCCCCTAGTCTGGCACCAATTCAAAAAAAACTCTGTAGACCCATTTTTCAAATATCGACTATTTTTGAAGTTGATTCATTGGGTAGCTTGCTTGATATGGCCAATAGCACCAGATTGACCACACCACTTGATTGACTTTCACCAAATTGGGCAACATATCGCTTAGTTGGCAAATAGTTTGGTGACGGAATGGTTAGCGATATATCGCCAAGTGATCGTCAATGAATGACATTAATTTAGTCTGTGTAGAAATTAACATCGATTTGGCCGAAAACGTGTAAGCGCAAGTTTTACAACATCCTTATGGAGCCAAACGAGATGGTGACACAACAATTCCATACTCTGCGTCTACATAGAAAATGTCAACATTCTACGGTATACCGTTTTTGAGTTATGGGAGAAACGTAAGTACATACGTACATTAAAATGTCACGAGATAACTCGTGATAATTTAACCGGCAATTATCAAAATCTATATTTTGATTGTTCATAAGTGTGGTCATACACATGCATAAGCAGTGGGGTCGGAAAAACTACTTGATATTAATCCAAAATCTGAGCGTACACGTTTGTGAAAATTTTACTTTCTGCCCTCTATACAAGGAAGCAAAAATAAAAGAGAAAAGTAACAAGTTATTGTTTAATTTTCCTCATTTCTATTACGTGATGTATTAATTCCGTCCGCGTGTCGAACGTTGGGCACAAATCATTTTATACCTAGAAACCTAGATATAATTTACTTCCGTTTGAAGATTCAATGTTACCAGTCAGAAATCAATACCGACTAGCGTTGACGAATCGATGCTATTTTCGGAATCACTATCAGAGTGGTTGCATAGTTCAGATACAACACATAACTGCGCTGTCAAACCTTCAACAACTATGTCCATGAATTTATATTTGCTTCGTTATGAAAATAAATGTACTGGAACGGCAGAGCTGTGAGCAATATTTTTTCGCGATTGTTTCTCTGGATTTTCTTGTCATGTTTTGTTCTATATTGTTGATTACTTCCTGTTAACTGGTTGTTGTTTGGTTTCTTTTATCTGTCTCTAATTTTAGTGGGTTACTCCTATTTTGCATTTTAGACCCTGATAATTTCTTAAAACATTATGTGGTGCCTTTTGGTTGAAAATGATATTTTTCTTTGAAGTAAATGATCAATGGCGACTGCTATTATTTGATGCTTGAATCTGAATTTTTGATGACGAACAGGGTAAAGGCGTGACGTCGAAATTTATCGTTTTTGTTAAGTTACTCTTCGGCACGAATGAAAAGTGAAATCAAATATATTATTTATTAAGATGTTGTTCCTGCTTTTGATTACGTTTTTAAACACTGAAAGTATAAGCAGAAAAAAAAAGATTGAGAGAAAAAGTTTAAAGTTATATCGACGGCATTTTCATTTGTACTGCATCTAATCTTACACTTTTACTTAAGGTTTGGGACTTGAATCTCAAGTTATCTAAACCTTTAATCATGTTTCGAAACTTGATTAAACTGATAAAACAAGCTTATGTTAAAATGACCACAAGTCTTTATTTTTTGTAAAATTTCAAACATTATGAATTTTTTGCAGACGTCGAAAAACATAAACTGTTCTTTCTGTAGGATTTTTTCAAATAATTGAATGCTATGAAAGCACGTCAACGTTCCACTTTTTAAAATATAGATAAGGAACAATGCAATATATATATTTTTAATTGTAGCAAAAAAGGTTGAAATTCTGCTTTCTGACCACTGATATGTCAGTTGGCTCTGGTTCAAGCATTGAAAAAAGAGCAATTGTTTTTAATCGATACGAAAAGCGACAATTTTTCATATGTGAGCATAAGGTAAATAATCAGATAAAAATGCAGTTAAAAGATAGCTGAAAATCACTTTTTTGAAATTTTTTCTTTTAAAGATAACTTTTATAGTAAATAGCTGTCAATCTAAATAATTTTGCTTCAAAAATATAAAAATCTGTTTTTAAATCGGTAATAAAAAGCTTCCGATAAATTTTATGATGGGAAAGATAAAAAAAATATTTTGCCTGTAATCAGAAGAAAAGTGACACTTTCGTACATGATCCTAAAGTAATAGAAATGTTTTCGTAAAGAGAAGAAAGCTAATAATGTAATTGTGATGCAGCTTTCGAGAGCATCTATAAATGTATACATGAAACAACGTATAGTGTTCAGAGTTATTAAAGCAATTTATATACCTGGCGAAAAAAAATAAACAAATTGTTGTGCGCCTGCTCAGTTAATACATTTTGATAAAAAAAAAAATAAGTTGAATAATCATCTACTTCAGACGTAGTATGTGGGATAGTTGAATGCTTAATTGTTGATTGAAACTGTAAACGCCTGTTGTTGATTGAAAACGATAATGCTTATTTTTGATTGAAACTGAAAATGCCTATTTTCTTACTTATATTAAACAATATGTATTGTTGTTAACAAATGCGGCTTAATATGAAGATATTTATGACATCCCTCACTTCCTGCTCTAATCTCATCAGATAATCCATTGGAGCATTCACATCTGCAAAGAGTGAATGTACAAAAGATGTTTCATACGGTTAAAAATTTAAAATCTACTACAGTATTTTCCTCACCGTTGAATATGAAATATCCGGTTGACGAGATATAACTCATACCCTGCAGGTAGCCCGCACATTTCGTATTTGGTTCACGAGGAAGTGTTTACATCGTTCGTAGGGCAATTGAACAAAATTTTTCCCGACAATTTTAGATACATCCAAAATATATAGAGTTCAGTATATTTTTTAATCATATTAAGACTAATTATTTAACTTATAGTTATGCTTTTAAAATGTGCTATTTTTTTCCTCATATGGGATTTTAATTAAAGAGTAAAATTTAAATTGTTGCAGTATGACAAATCAGCGTAACGCTCACTCTAATGCTATCTTCCCAAACTATTCATTTTCTCTAAACAGTGACGGTTACTACATGATAAGGACTGGAAATTCCTCTCTGACTTAACTTTATCTAATCTGAAAATGTAGTAAAAAGAAAACAAAAATTTGAGAAGCCACTTAATCCGTTCCCATGGAAACACGAGAAAATTAATTGGTTAAAAATATGCATCTTTGAACCTAATGAGTTATTTCTCCTCCAGCGTAATTACCGTCTTTAGCAGCTGACCCACTTTGAAACAATGAAAATTTTCCGTTACATTTATACTGAATTTCAGCAGCATTAAGCGTGATTTTGAGTTATGGCTTTATAAAATCATCACTTCGAAAAATGTCAAATTTATAAAATGGTGAATATCGAGTGACAACACTGCAATAGACAAGTAAACAGCAGCATAGGCAGAAATTATTGTTCGAAACATTTGATTAAACGTGTTTTGGATTCAGTACAAATACAATAGAAAAATGTTTGAATTAGACGCTATACATATACGTGTATATGTGTGTGTAGTGACGTCACTACGGGGGCCCAAGGGGGCGGTCCGCTCAGGATGACAGTAGTTAGGGGGGTGACACCTAAAGTCGAATTCCAAGCTTTTGAAAATATGAAGTTAAAATAAATTTTTAAGACTTCTAATTTCAAAATGTTCTCCCCTCTTCCTCGCCCCACATCATGGAGTAAATATTTAACACAGGATTAGGTTCATACTGTCGACACCTTGTAGTGACTTCCTCTTATACCAAAAAAAAAAAAAAAAAAAACTGAAATTTCTTAAATCATTATCTTTCAACGGTTTGAGATGTGTTTAAAATGATCAAGGAGCAACCAGTTTTACACACCCCCTTAAGTTTTTTACATCTCTTCAGCCTGCACATTTGCGTCTAGATCAAGTTAAATAAAAAGTGTTGGTAGTTTTTATTTGTCTTTTGCACCTTAGCCCACCTAAAGTTTGGTAAAACACAAATGAAGTAGTTGTTTCTTAAAAAAGAATGATTTTTTATGTTACATAAAACATAAAAAGCCTTTTTTTTGTGTGTTTGTAAGGGGGGGGGGGAGAGGCACCGCAAATAATTGGCTCTGGTGTCACCCATGCTAAGAATTCCTCTGTGTATGTATATATATATATATACACAAGCAAAGTTAATGAGCAATAACAAAGAACCGTCCTACGTTCTCCTGCGCTGAAACACCGCTCTCGCATATGACATGCATGAAAGATTGTGTTCGATTGAATCAAATGTTGATCATACTCCATGTAGAAACATACCCTTTGGCAAAAGGATAACCTTGTAAATTCGATTTGAGCACCGAGGATTCATAGATTGCTTTCCGACGAACACGATTCAATTTCAACGGTTAATTTAAGATGTATCACTTTAGCAAATTGCTTAGAGTGCTTCCTTTTCGCCAGGAAAAGTTTAAAAGAAACTGGAGATGCGCTGGAGGAAATTCGTGCAGTATGATATACAGTATCTTTCATTGTTGATGAAACTTTTAAGCAATGATTGTACCGTGATTCGAGCTGTTGCTGGATATTTGTCATTGTTAATTTATATTTGAGATTTAGGTCATTGATTAAGTTGTATCAGTTTGGGCGTGACAGATTTCAAACGAAAAGGTTTGTGTTGCCGTATTTTCTATGCTGGTTTTCTTTAATAAAATTGCACTTTATTTCGTTTTTGTCCCACTATTATAGTGCACATTATACGAAAGCGGTAAAATTTGTTTATTACCGATATCTTTTTTTTAGTTTCCTTTAAAAATGCTCTTCGTCATACTTAATTGCTTCTTTAACACAGTTATTCTAATCTTTAGTTTTGCCAAAAAAAAAAAAAAAATCTATTCAAAAAAATATTTTTCTGTGACATATCATTGCCATGCCCTGTTCCGTGAGTGGAATTGTCATTTAAAAAAAAATATGTTTTTACTAAAAACTCATTCTCTCTCTCTCTATCTTTATCTCTCTATGTGTCGTTCGTTTGGGAAAACAGTGCCACAATTCGAAATTTGTATTTTTTTTTCGCTTAGAGACTTTCAAAAGGCTTCATCTATTTTGAAAAATAATGACAAGTTTTTGTTTTAATATTAACCACAGGAGAGTACAGTTAACTTTTTTTTCTTAATGCAAATAACTTAATGCAGTTAACTTAATTTCTTAATGACTGAAGAGTTTAATTTCAAACGCTTCTCCTGTAAAATTTCATTTCATCGTATTGTGGAACTCTTCTTCCAAATGAGCTATATATGAGCGATTAAACTGTACTGCTTACTTATTATATAAGGTATCTGTATACGGGTGGTGCAGAGAGGGAGGAGGGCAAACCCACTCAGAGCCCTGAGTTTTACATTTTCGCCAATGCTATAACAGTAGTACATACCAGGGCTTCGGTGTCGAACTGATTTTGGGGTCGGTTTCTTTCCTCCGGCTTCGCCTCCCTGGTAAGGACTCCTTTGATCAAAAAAGATCCTCTCAGAAAAATTTCTGGCTGTGCTAGTGTCTGTATAAAATGTACGTATGGCGTGGGAATAAAACTAATTTTCAAGACTGAAAAAACGTAAGAGTTTCACATGAGGTTCTTTTCCACTGCCATTAAAAATTTTAATATATTGTTTTTTTCCTTCAAAAAACAATATATTAAAATTTTTAACATACATTTACATACATAACATACATTACACATACATTTAACATACATACATTTAACATACATTTAACACTGACATATGATTCGGAAGTTAAAAACGATAGTATTTGATTGAATGAAAATAAAATAATGTCTTTGAAAATGCACACAACTTTTCATTGTAAAAAAAATAAAGAAATAATATTAAAACTTCCCAGATATAGTAAATATTTTAAAGGAGGTTTTATGTATTTTGAAAAAATAAAGTACCCATCCCAGCCAGCTTAATCTTAAACTGCATTTTTGTCTGTTTTTGTATGTTTGAATTGCATCACATTAATCTACAATTTTATGTAAGAACTGAAATTGGATTTTGCAACATGTTTCCTTCAACTACTTGCATTCCTCACAAATCACGTTCACGTTCAGCAATCTTACAACACATTTTTTATCAAAACAAAATAATTTTAATCATAATCTCTGCAAACATGGTTTTGAGAATCTTTTACTTTGAATATTTTATTATTTTGAAGTCACGTAATCTTCTTTAAGCAAAAAAAAAAAAAAAAAAAGGGGGGGGGGGAATCTAAAGTTTTCTTTTGCATAGAGATTAAGGGTGTTGTTACCCAGAAAGTAATTTATAAAATTAATTATCCCTTTGCAATTCTTATTGTAAAAGGTATTCTTCATCATTTTTCAATTTATTACCTTGAGATGGATTTTACTTACGTCCCTCTTTTCGTTCTCAGTACTGAAAATGTGTCTTTAAAATTATGTTCTGCTACAAATTGATGACTTAGAAATATAATTTTTTATGCGAAAACCTGGAAATATTTTTGTCTTGAAAAAAAAGCTCAAAATTTTTGAAAATGAGGTAAATTATAGTCTGAAGAATATCCTTTCAGGCAGTGAGAAGTAAAGGGATATACAGTGCTGGCCAACTTACTAGACTAATACTGTTTTAAAAGCAAATTCTTTATTGTTTATGTAACTATACACACATTAACAAACAGTGAAATACTTATGTAATATTTAGTATGCATTTCCTTGTTCTTGATGAGCATTTTAAGTCTTTTTGGCACACCTTTAACAAGGTTTACACCATTTCTGAACTTTTTTTTAAAAAAAAGGTAAAAAATTGTTTATGCTCAATATTATATATGCTCACATACACATACTTGCTACTTACCTAAAACTAACTTTATATATAACAGAACACACTAATAAAAAGAATTAGTGAACTGTTTAAGTTGATTGAGGTTATGTTCCTGGTAGGTAGATAAACAAAGAACATAAACAAAGCAGTCAGTGCTGCAGCCTGCAAACATTAAATTATTCTAAAATAACGTAATAATTAGTGTACAGTATGTACTGTACTTTAACAGTAAAGTAAATAGTATTTCAGTACAAATAGTGTACAAAAAAAACTCTTTAGTCTAATAATTCGACCAGCACTGTAAGTGGACAAGCTTTTAGTAAAACGGGTTCAAAGTTGCGGTCATAAGCATATATTCATCATTATTTTTTTTATCGTGATATATAGCAGCACCTACCAGGCTACTAGTATTATCTCTTGCCCTAAGACAGAGGATAGATTCACCTACCATTTTTACTGGTGATCTCCAAATTTTTAATTTTCGCCTTTACACCACTATTCTTCTCATTGCCTCTTATGTGTGCGGTATTTTTTTTAATTTAAAATTCGTAGTAAACAAAGAAATAAACAAAATATGTAAATTTGTGAGAGTATTTTGCTTTTGATAATTACAGTTTACTTAAAACACTATCCTTAATATATTTAACTCTTCATTGTATAATTTAATGTGCATATTAATTCAAATTTATCCACCACATTCTTAACTTAATCCTTCTTAAAGTGCAAGTTACTTACCTTGTGAACAATTCTGAAAATTTTCTAATTATAAGATTAAACGGTTACTTGAAACAACTGTATCCATTTAATTTTCTGAAATACTTCGGAGAAATTGTTGCAAAGTGATTTCACGTTGTTTTGGGGCTTCAAACATCAAAATGGTATGGAGATCGATTAATGCTAGAAATTTCTGAATATGCTTAGAGGATAGAAGTGTGTCGTATTGCATGAAATAAGTAGTTTTGCTAGGTAAACTTGATAATTATCTCAGATAACTTTTCGCTTTATGTAAACTAAGAAGTAAGTAATGTAATAGATACTTGCGTATAATTACAGAACTATTATGTAGATATAAATGATACTTTATTTTAAAAAGTGTTAACATATATTTTAAAAATACGTTTTCAGGTACAATTATCCGTTTAACAACTTGAAGCATAAAACTGGTTCAGCATCATTTATTTTCTGTTACATTTAAACATAAAAATTAACATTAGTGAGTTTAGATAGCGTGTCATTGATATTGACTCTGGATATTTTATTGGTTTGAAAACTATGCCAACCCTACTAATGGGTACGCACTTTGCGCCTCAATATTTTGAAATAAACGAGCTGATGTGTGCATCACATGACTTCCTTTTACTCCATGTCATTTTCCCATTATTGGCAATTTTAACCAACAGTGGCCTAATTGAAACCAAATTTTAAAAAAATCGCTAAATTTGTCGCCAAGTTGGCTACAAAACTTGGCGACCGAAAGACTGGCGATATATCGCCAAGTGTCCGACAAATAATAACACCACTTGAGTTTACATCGAATTAAACAATGATTTCCCCCCAAGAAGGGGCAAAAAACCCTTTTAGAAATACCTGAATGCAACCAAAAGGAGATGTGCAAAACTAGACCCCACTAGGAGTCTACGTACCAAATTTCAACTTTCTAGGACATACCGTTCTTGAGTTATGCGACATACATACGTACGTCACGAAAAAACTCATTGTAATTAACTCGGGAATCGTCAAAATGGATATTTCGGGTGTCTAGACATTCTTAGGTATGTATGCACGTGTGGTCAGGTCGAAAAAAAAAAAACTCAACATTCATTCGGGAGTGAGAAAAATGGAAATTAAGGTCAATTTTTGAGTGAATTTTTTTTCGCGAATACAATAATTCCTTTTTTGTAAAATGAAGTAAAAAAAAAGGGGGGGGGGACACGTGAATTGCCACTTCTGCACTTCACAGTTGCAGCATTGTGTTACACCTAAGACTGTGCAACGACTATTTCGACCTTTCCCTGCCTTCAACTAAACTGTTTTCACGGACCAGGAACTATTTCAACGCTGCTTATGACATTTCCTTGATTAATTACAATGCTTGAAATGGATGTAGCAGTTGAATCTTTTGATAATTTGTTAATCATCACAATTTGCTTTTCTATTTTCCTCCTTTTTTCGACTGTCAGTGAGTAACGTCTTTTAAATATCAGGGCATAGAACTGCGTAATCGATGGTGGCAGTGTCCGGACTTGCATATCGTCATTTTGTGCTAGGGGTTTCGTGAAACAAAGTTTTATTTGAAAAACAAGGTTTTGAACTGATTTACAGCTGTATTGGGTTGTAAAATCCATTATATAAAAATATTTCAAAATAATTTTAAAAACGATTAGAGAAGATTTTTAATAGTATATATAATAAATATACATTAATCTAAATGATGTTAAGTGTAGGGACTCAATTACCAATTTGATCACTGGGGCACCAATCTGTTTTAACTTTATCGCACCTTTATTTGTAATGTAATGCGAGAAAAAATCACTTTAATAGCAAGTTTTTGAGAAGCCCAATTTCAGGATCAACAATATAATCAAAGCGGATTAGAAATATTTATTTAGTTTTATCTATGGTATAATTCATGTCAATCCTGTTAGTGGGGATGCCTTCACATTATCGGAAACTTTTGAACGTAACGTTTGTTAAATTTGAAAAGAAAAAAGTTACATATTTTTGTTCTTACCAAAAAAAATTCTGGAACTAGATACCCGGGTTCTATTTGCGATTCTTGACATCTTTTTTAAGCACTTGTTGCAGTTTTGTTATTTGACAGATAACCATTTTCTCTTTTTGGACAATATGTGTTATTTGGAAATATGGTTTTAACTTTTTCTTTTGTTTGCTGTAGCGTTTTGAAAAAAAAAAAAAAAACTTTTTAAAATATAATTTTGAATTTTTGTCCAAAACACCAATTTAAAAAAATTTGATTTCTTTGTAGGTTTTATCAGTACTACTATATACATTATTCTATTCCTTTATTCTTCTATGAAAGGGAGAAACTTCACTTCTGAGTTGAACAGGCTTTAGAGGCATTAAAATATAAGAATTTTTCAGAAACTATGTTTATGTGTAGACTTGAAAATTCAACTTTTTATTTAGTGGCAATTGGCCAGAAGACCCTTTAAATGTTGTTGTGATGCCAAATTTAAATGTTTTGTCGCCACTTTATCCAGGATTTTTATTATTTTTTTTTTGTGAAAAAAAAAAAAGACAGTACGTAAAAGGAATCTTTTGCACCGACAAATCGGCTAGACAGCGCATATGCCTCTAAAACCTGTTAAAGTCAGAAGTAGAAGCTCGCCTTGTCAAGGAATGCAGTATTCAATAATATTAATTAACACAGAAAGAAAAATTAACATTTAAGAAAAAAAGAAATTAAAATTGATTTTTTTTTTAAATGAAACATATTGTTAAATGATGCATAGCCTCTTACAGAAAAAATAGTTATTTTTCAAACAATTTTTTTAGAACAAAATTTCGTGCACCATGCCGTAGATAGAATCAGTTTGAGAATTTCGTCGAAACTCGCATTTGAGAAATGGCTCACAGGTAGCGATATTTTGGACGATGAAAAATGCTTGTAGCTTACATTTTTCTGAATTTTAACACCTGTTAAATTCAAAACCTTTCGAGACTATAAAGTTTTTTTATTTATTTTTTACCTGAGTGGACGTGGACTATGCCATGCATTATTTACTTGAAATGTAATGGTATTCATCTTAGCTTGTACATTTAATATACTTAAATGTTTCGAATGATTGCTAAAAATAAACTACACTAAAATTAGTCTAAAAGTAATTGAAGGTTTAAAAGAAAAATAAAGTTCCAAGTTCACTGGTTTTATGCGTCGCAAACAAAAAAAAACTCACGATAAAATTCAATAATTGAAAACTATCAATTAATCAATGGTGCTACCGGCACTTTGACACAGCCACTGGTCAAAGATAAAAATTTTATCTATGGTTTCCTTGATGTAGAAACTTCATTTCAATTCCCAGTATTACAAGGTTTCTTAAAGAAAATACCCGTTCTAGAATTCATTTTTCATTTAAAAGTGCTGTTTCAACGGCGTAAGAAAAACATTTCTATTCTCAGGCGTAATAACAAAAACGTTATTGAAAATTTTTAAAACGTAATTTCTGCATTTTGATACCTACACTTGTATTAGTTTATAAAACATATTTTATAATTTTGTGGTGCTGTGCACATGATGCATAATGAAGTGAAAATGACTTGTATTACTTTTTAAGAAAATTTTATTTCGACGTCAAGTTGAAGAACACTTGTTTTCAACCTATTTATATTTATCTAATTGTATGTTTAATGCGGACGAAGTCAAAAAATAATTACAGCTTTGCAAATAATGGCTATTTTCTACTTATTTCATCTTAATGTCTTTTCAGATAATATGTTGCTAACTATTAACGTTAATTATAACGTTGAAGTTTTGTTACCTCTGTTTAACAAAAATATTAATATTCAGATATTTAACTCATCCAAGTGTTTAAACACCCAATGAAATATTTCCACGACGCTCCTCATTACAGCAAATTTATTATTTACGCAAAACGTTATGTATTAGTGGTATGTGACAAAACTCTTCAGATTTTCAATTTACGAGAACACGTCAATGGATGTAGTGGAGTGAAATAGTTGTTAGAACAAGAGGCAAACAATTGTCTAACATTTTATCAGTTGTTTCATTATATCATACTTAAGTTTGAAATTTTCGTCTAAAGGAAAAAGTTTAAACTAAGTAAAGGATGTATTTCCTGTCTGAACAGCTGGCAAACAAGCTTCTGGATTTTATTAACTGTGCTTATGTGACCATAAAGAAAGGAAAAACTTTGTTTGATGTGTAACAAAATTCTCCCTCATTACAAAGACTCTAGAGTTTTCGTAATTTTCTGACTAGTTCTTCCTCATTATATTTTTGTTTTCTCGTAGAATAGCGAGTTGGGTTCAGGATGAATTTGTTCAATTGTTAAAAATAATATGGTATCTTCGCTGCAAGCTCTTTTTGTTTGTGATTGTTTAGCAGGACAACTTTGTTAATGTATTGAAATAAATTTTGAATAATAGTTACTCTATGGAGTTTGTAACGATAATAATTTAAACGAGCATACTAACGTTCGCCCAGGAAGCGTGCATTCTCCCGGGTTAAAAGTTATAGTTTAAGGTGGTTATGTCTCGAAAGTCAAAGCTAAAGCCTCTTTTTTTTTTTTTTTTTTTAACCCGGATTGTAATGTGCAACGCAGTTAATAACAACGCAGTCCTTCATTACATTGCATCAAAGCATTGATAAAACATACAATTGAATTGTGCTTATGACATTGCGCTGCATTTTGTCATAATTGCGCATACTTTACCTTGAGTAAAAAAAATGTAGATAACAACAAGTACTTGAGATCCGTTAAATTGTATCATATTTGCCAGGATTGTTTTCCTTTCTCTGTATTTATGAACCTAACTTATTAAAATCAGTGTCATTAAATTTAAGAAAAAAAGTTCTTTAATTTTAAATGTTTCATTAAAAAACCCGTCATCAAAAATGTATTTAAAACTCACGAAGAAAATATATACAAACGCATTGAAAGTTTTTAATGTAAGGAAAAACACAAAATACATGGTCAATTATCTTACATTTTAATGTAAAAACTGCTTATTAACGCAACTAATCTCCTTTATTTTTCGCGTGGAATATTGTACCATTATATTATTTAGTTAGACTTTGTGCGTTTTATATCGTTTTTAAACTAAGTTATCTCTACAGATGACACAATCGCTGAATACTAGCTTTGTGACAGCTGTCACAAAGCTAGTATTCAGCGATTTCCTACGTAGGGCTTTTGATATTTTCAGGTTCTCATCATTATGTTTTTTTAGCTTGATATTATTTTATTTAGCTTTTTATTTCATTTTTTTTATCGTACCAAATGTTTTCTTTTGTATTGTCTTTCTATTAGGGGGGAGTGTTTTACCTTAGGACACTTTTCATATTTTAATTTTTAAAGTCAATTACTTAAATGAATTTAAAATTCTAAAATAGGGGGGGGGGTCACATTAAAAAACCTCCAACAAATTTCTTTAGTGTATATTTTTTAAAATTCAGTCAATTTAAAAATAAAATATTGCCAGCCATTTAAAGTAAGAGTTCCAAGCTGTATCAAGGTACAACATGCTATTATACCCTAAGACACAACCTGCTGTACCATGGGAAACTACTCTTCTTGATTCAGGAAGCAGCCCTGTACTTAAATCATTTTTTTCACCAGAAAACAAGAAATTTTTTTTCTTCATGGTAGGGAATTAAATCATGAGTAACGAATTAGGAATTATGAATATTGAATTAGGAATTATTTTCTAACATTAAATGTGTTTAAAAGACCACATCAGATTACAAAATTTTTCCATGTTCTTAAACCAATCTTAATTATTAAGAATCATGCATATGTTTGCACCTTCGGACACGTCTTAAGGTACAATATGTTTGGCTGTCCCAAGGTACCATCGCCACTTGGTTTAAGAAAAATCACAATAGTGGTCAATCTAGTTGCACAATCTTTATTTTCCCATATCCAAAATACTTAAAGTACTTCTCGCTTATAGCAAAATAAAATTCAGCTTATAAGATTTACATGTACAAAGACAGTGAATAAAATAAAAATGAAAAAATATTTACTTTAGAGTCATGGAACTTTCTGTCTCTCACAAAATTATCAATTTATTTCTTTTAAAGCTGATTTTTTTCTATGCGCCATCTAATGGTGAAGGCAATCTCACTATGTGAGATTACAAAGAATATAGCTGTTAAAAATAGATTCTTAGAAATTAGCAGCGTTCCAAGATACAAGCATCCGAAGTGTCCCAAGATACAAGCCCCCCACTCTCCCCTATTATACATGTTGTTTTCAAGTTTCTTTAACAATAATTAAAAAATCTATTATTGAGTTTTACAAATTATCATTGTCAAGCAGAGGGTAGGGGGGATGCGCGGACCAGATGTGGCTCATGGTAAAAAAAGGTTGTGAGTCACAGGTTTTTTTAAATAACTAAAGTTTAAATATATGCTGTTTTTATATACATGGTGCAAGTTCTTTAGTTCGCTAAGTTCAGGCTGCTTTCACCTGCAGATAAGCTAATTTCAAAAATGCATGATGTAACAAAAACGCTTGGCTATTTGAATGCGATACCCTCAACTTTAATTGTGTCCTTCAACTTGTTTAAATAACTTATCCGTCCAATTGCATAGGTGGTAATATGTGTTAATCTCACACCTTGAATCTGCCTTTTTAGTCCTTTAAGTGTTAAGATGTTACGATGCGTTGATATCACGCCTTGGATCCCATATCTAAGTCCCTTGTCATACTGCAAAAGTTTGGCACGTTGAACCCAAAAGAATATTCCCGTTTGATGGCTGTAAACGATGATGCTTTATGTTATTTAACTTAGGGAGACCCTGATGGAAGGTTACGGGAGGCCCCTGTTACCTCTCAAAAATGTCTTTATTCGGCAAATTTTGTCGGACTATTCAGTGGAATGGTCATCCTTCGACAAAATTTGGAGTTCTACCCGACAAAAATATCAGAATTCGGCAAAATTCTTATCATTCTGTGAAATTGGCCATGCTGAGAATTACCACCCTCCCAAAAAACTAAGAGTTCGGGGTGCCCTGTTTTTCTTTGGGGTTTGCTTGAGTATGCAGCCCCAATATATAGTAAAGTTATGCCACTTTTTCAGCAAGAAAATACCATTGTTTGGAGCTGGATTAGTAGTATCGTTGTTGTGAAAAATTCATTTATGATTTATTATTTTTACTTTGCCGAAAGTTTAATTTTCCAAACTATATCTCGTAGTCAAATATCATATAATCACTTGCTAATTGTTTTCTGAATGTAACACAGTTTTCAAATTACTTTTTTTTTACATAAAATGGAACGACGTCATTAAAAGTCATGAAAGTTTAAAGCAACGGTATTTTGAGTTTAGAGTGTATTTAAGAGCTTCTTAAGACCTTCGTAGTATTTGAGTCTTATGTACTGTCTTCGTATTTATCGTAGATTTATTTCGAAGTCAAATTTTACCTTTGTTTATAGACGCTTTAGTTTTCATTCACATCAAAGCAACATTCTAATTAACAGCACTAGAAGTTTGAAATTGAATTTCAAACTACAATTTACTTCGGATATTGTTTCTTATTTCTTTATATTGCATTTGTTTAATTAATTCATCAATTTATTTTAAGTATAAAAGAGGGCTTCGGGCAAAGGGAAAAAAATATTTTCTTAAAGTTAATAAGCTTAAACTTTTCGGGAGGGGGGGGGGAGGGAAAATCGAGGTATCGACACATATTTCCCTTGATTTATGAGTTTTTTTCGGTTAATTTATTCTTAGTATTTAAAACATTATTATTTTAATTTTTATGTTTTAAGAATTTGTTTGTGGCGGTTTATTTCGAGTCATATTGTTTTTTATAATTTTATGTTTTTAAACATAATACTTAATTAGGTAATAAAAAATACTTAGAAGTTTTTTTTTCTTCAAGTGGGCGAACAAAAGTAAACAGCGCTAAATCTCTTACTTATAGATGGATTATTTTGCAATCAAAGGTAAAGAAACTTCAATGGAGTATGTTATTTTTTTAATCGTTGCACAAATGCTTTAGAAATTTAGTTCGTCTTTAACATCTATAAAAGCTCATTTTTTCGTTTTCTCATAAATCTTGTTTAATCAGTTTATTTACTTTAATTTAAGACAATGCGCAAAAAGATTTGGATTTGTTCAACAAAGGAAATTTAAAAAGAAACTTTTCAAATAAAATAAAATGTATAGTGGTCTATCATGTAAGCTTTGTTTGCACTAAAAAGTGTAAAAAAGAAGTTGTATAGTTAATTGGTTACAATACTCCAAAATTGCAGCTAATATTATCTTTATATTTAAGTTAAAAATCAAAATTAAGAATAGATGAAATTAGGCTGCTTTTGTAAGTTTTAGATTGACTTTAGAATTACTCTTATTATACAGATATTAAGATAAAATGCAATTTTTGCCGCTTGTAACAAAAAATAAATCAAATACTTTTATTTCCTTATTTTCAATGCAAACCATACCAATAGAAATATTCCTTATGTTTTGAAAATGTTTTTTATTATTTCATTTAGTTATTTTTTTTCCCTTTTAAAATGTATTTAATGTCAAAAATTTGAAACCCAAATCATATTTTCCAGATACCTATCGTTCTTAAAATAAACGAATCAACCTTTAAAAAAAAACTGCATTTCCTTTCGTTACAATATAAATCTATTGCACATTTATTGAGAATAGCGAGAGAGTAGCTTACTTTAAGGGCCAGTTAGCTCTAAATATTGCAAGTGTTTTCTTGAATAAAAACAATAATAATAATAAAAATAAGTGTGAGTTTTTATTAAAAAAAATAAATTTTTAGCGGATAACTTAATATTATTATTTAATAGTGGAAAAGAAATGTGAAATTAACTTAAGAAATAATATTGAATACTTAGCAAAAGGAATTATGTGCCATTTTGACATTAATTTTTAATTGTTTATTGAATTTTTAACAAGTAACGCAAAACAATCATTTATTTTCGGTAAAATGTTTAGTTCCTTACTACGATCATAAAAAAAATAGCAAAAATTATCTTGCGTTTGTCGTAGTTCTTAGAATACATCTTTATAATATTGTTTTATTTACTTATATACGAATAATATTCATGCATTTTTCTCTCACTTTTGCTCCTTTATAGCATTTTGTTATATCTATTAACACTAGAAAGTCGCCTGTCAATTTATAACGGGTGAAATTGCTTCTACATATGAACAAAGCAATTGCCTTTTTGATGATATTTTGATAGTTGAAATTTAACCCTAACTCCAGTGGATTAACCCTAAACTCTAGTAGATAGCGTTCCTTGTTGAACACTTTTTCATATCTCCATTTTTCTAAAATACAGTCATATCAGTGACCCGTTAAGTTAGCGGATCCAGCTCAGCCTTGTCAAAATAAAGCATTTCCCTGCATGTAAAGCATTACCAAAAAATATTATCAAATTATCATGCCGTAGCGCGATTTTCATTGTTGATGACGTTACCAGCGTTACTTAAGTTAGTAAATTCGCTAGTATATGCCTGAGGATTATTGAAAAACTTATTGATAGGATACTGTTTTTCTTACCCTTTCAATATTGTTACGTGTTTCATACGATTTTGTTTCACTTAATTTTAAAAATACTGTTTCATTTTTTTTACAAGATTGTTTACTTACTCTTACAATGTTTCATTTTTTCTTACAGTAATGTTTTAATTACTCTTAATATAATATTTCACTTTTTCTTACAGTAATATTTTACTGACTCTAACAATTTTATTCTATTTTTTTAACAATATTTTTTTAAAAAACTGTTCTGTTTTTCACATTCATGTTTTATTTCTTTTACAATCCCTTTATTTTTCTTAGAAATTTTTACCAACTCTTGCAATATTGTTTCTTTAGAGCTGTATATTATATGTGAGCAATAAAACCATTGCCCGGAAATAGTGCCAAGCAATAGATTGTATTTTATTTGAGAAGAATATGCTACCTGTTATTCGGAAGAAACAGCTTACCAAAGCATCACATTCACAGGACAAAAATACGCCGGAAGCAGAGAAATCCAATGATCGATTCCCTCATTTTCCGTCACTTACTATCAGTGAATCTTTCCTTTCCCTGCGAACAGATGTAAAAGTCCTAGCTTAGATTGTTTCAAAGCAAATGCTGAAATGGTAACAAAATGCGTTTAAAGCACTTACTCCTCTTTGATAACAGAATTACCAAATTCTTAAATTGCAATTTTTTGTTCGTCGTTATTGCGTTTTCTTTAGTTTAACTCAGCAAGATAAAATGACTGTCTTTGTTTAAATTGCTGTTTTTTTTATTAATGGGGTCGCTTCAGAAATTTTAAAAACTATTTTTTTTTCTGAAAGAACTTGCTTAAAAACATGTGATCTGACCATTTTTTAAATAATTTGACTTAGTTTAATATTTTTAAAAGATCACTTTAACCGGTGCGCTTTCATTGTTTACGCACTTGCCGATGACATCACAAATAATTAAATGCCATTCATTGAGCATACTATTGAATTCTCTTCTTTACTTAAATGTGTTGGCAACGATATGGTTGATAGCAAGCGTAGAGCGCAATATTTAATACGATTCTTGATTATCATAACGTGGAAACGAGGTAGACAGATGCGTCAAAGTACATCATGTGTGACGTCATAAAGACCCAGCCTCATTTTCAAAATCGGACGTGGTAAAAAAATAATCAAAAGCTGTGGGGAAAATGAAAGTTTTTTTCTCTCTCCGTGTGTGTGTGTGTGTTTTTTTTTTTTTTTGCTCATTCCGACAAATTCAGTGACTAAAAGTAATACTTTTGACTGAAGGAAACAACCCCATTGCATTTTTTTTTTCGACAAATTTACTTAAAGGTGTTCGGGACTCCTTTAAAAAAAATCATCAAACTGTTTAAAAGTTTTGAAATTGTTTGTACTGATTCACAATAAAACAAAATAATAACAAATATATTTTTTAAAAACTTTTATTTATTTATTTTTTTAAAAATGGGGTTGCTTGAAATCGCTAAAACTCAAAGCATTCTAGTTTAATTTTTTTTAATTGTGTTTTTTCAAAAAATCATGCACAAATACCTAAGCTTTAATTTTTAGTCGAAAATTTACAAAAGATTAATTCAATAAAAAAAATATATATAAAATGTTTGAAGAAAAATTTCAATAAATTCTAAAAAAATTTTTTTAATCACATTTTTTGCAGTAAACTTTTTTTTTTTCAAATTTCACAAATAAAAATTAAATTAAACTGTTTGAAAAACATATGCTTTTCATCAATCAAATTTCATCATTTTATTTTTATTACTTCTTGACTTATAAGAGTTAGAATGCAAAAAAATGGGGAAAAATTGCATCATAGAGTAAAACTTGTTTAAAGTTTTAAAGTTAAAGATAATATTAATTAATTGAATGAAACAAAAATCATTATCTTTCGTTCTAATTAAGATAGAAGCAAGATTCAAACGTCATTTTAAGCATGATAAAACGGAGATGCTTTTAAAATGATTTTAAAAAAAATGCCAAATTTGACAATTTTTATGTCTTGGACCCCTTAAATTTATTCTGAATTTATGTGGTATTCTTGCTTGCTATTTTTCAACATCACATGTCCTCTAATCATGTTCGCAAAACAACTGGAGACAAGCAATATTGCTTTCCTTCTAATATTTGACTAGCATTTCCCGCACGGCGTTGCTCGTGCTAAGAATTAAAGAAAATCTGTTAAATGAAAAAAAAAAGATCCATGTCCTCACCCTCTCCTTCCGGTGTAAAATGATAATTTTTCTTCAACTAAAATGCGTACACACCTTTTCAAAAAACCTATTAAAGTCTCTTTTCAATTTGAAACTAATCGCCAAAACACAAAATAAAAATATAGCCGCCTGCAGCGACCAGCTGGTTCGCTTTTTTTTGCATGCTGCCCCAAAGGAGGAGGAGGGGGTTGTGCCCTCAATGGCCATTTTGTCGGAAAGGGTTTTAGATCACCCATTGAAGTTCCGTAAATACGGACCTATCTATCTCTTACTGGCAATCTACACATATGTCGCACTCTATTTATCTATCGATCTATCTATACGATCTCTACATCTGACGGTAATTAACAATCTTGTTGTATGTATGTAAAGCAAAGATCATAAAAAAAAAACCGCACTTTATTTATTTAATTAAAATAGCACAAAAAAAAACCCTCTCTGTTCCCCATAGAGCACAAAAGATTAAAAAAAAACTAACTGCTTTTATTGAATCAAGTGCACACAAATATGTAACGTTAAATAACAACTGTAAAGCGTCAGGGGAGGGGGAAATAACATGAATAAAATTCTTAAATGTAAATATAAAGCGAAGCAAAAACAAGCTCTGTAGTTTGATCACGTGACCATGACGTCATTTCCATGACGTAATGACCATCCTAAATTGAAGATTGACAAAAAATCGACTAAGCTTGGAAGTCGTGCCGTGCTCCCCATTAAAAAAAAAAAAACGGTAAAAAAATAACTATTTCGTATTTTTGAAACCCCCCCCCTTTTTTTTTTGAAGAAAGTAAAATAGCTTTACTATTACATAGTTAAAATTCAGAAAAGAGGCCTATATACGTTTTGCGGGATGAATTTAGAAAAAAATAAGCCCAGGAAAAAATGCAAAATAAGGTTTTGTTCAAAAATTCATAAAAATACAACAATCACTCTACCTGCAAAAACTTTATTTTCATCATATTTAAAAACAAATTTTCTGCATTTTAGTACACACACACACATATATATACATATAGTATATATATTCTGGCGCAATTGGTTCGGAGTCTGTGGGGTAAAAAGTACTAAAATCTGCTAAAAATCACATAAAACATTGAATAACTTTTTTTAGTGTAAAATATTAGTGTAAATTTTAGTTTATAGCCTTCCTCAATAAATGGACTATTCAACACGAAAAAAAAAAAGAAAAAAGAAAAAATCAATTCTAACCATTAGTTCCTGAGATTAGTGCGTTCAAACAAACAAACTCTTGAGTTTTATATTATTAGTAAGATTAACCTGTTCTTAACAGGGGAAATGGTTTCAACATCTTTTATTGTACAACATTTCTTGACTTATCGCACATTATTTCGAGAAACAACGTGAACATTTTCTGCAACACATCACTAAATCAATTCAGAAGTGCTTTCCTCAACAATTTCTTCTTTCCTGTCGATTCAACTTGCAGGACAGGTTTCCTGTTGCTGCAGTTTGATGATAGTATTAATTTGTTTTGTTTGTCATTAACTTGTTTCACTTCCCAAATTTGAAAGCACTATTTCGCACCGCAAAAGCTACATGCACCGTTTCAAACTTTAATTGCACAAAATGTATTCTTAAAAATTTACAGTGCATGAACAAAATAAATCACTTTCGTATTTGGGTAATCAAAATCGTTTGCAACATATCACTCATCTAAATAAAGGTTTAAGAAGGAATCAGAGGATTCTACACTTCCACTCCTTAGTAACTTTTCCTTATATATACTTTAAGCCTTAAAAAAAAGCAACAGCAGAGGCTTTTTTCTGAGAAAATTTCTGAAATGAATTAAGATTGATACATATAACTACAGAAGTAAAAATATGAGCAATCGTTGATTCAGAAAGAAAAATTTTGACGAATTCCTTCATGTTTTATTTATATATGCAATTCAAACAAGTTCTAGGAGAAGCTTTAGTTTCAAGCTAATGGCTGCTGAAACAGGTTAAAAAAAAAGTGTAGTAACTTATAATCTGCTGTTAAGCTCAGTAAATGGCCGTAATTTGTCTCCGTGTTTATAAGAATTCTCTCTCATATTCTTTTAAACTTACATTGACGTAACAAAGTGTCTGATGCCTACGTGGTTCACAGCAGAGGAGGAATAGGGTGCATTACCTCTTGTCACCTTTTTTCAAATGACGCAAGGTGGTGTATTCATGCTCTGGAAATGCGAATTAGCTTTTCTTATTTATTTTTAAATCCGATGGTATGTGAATAAAAATACAAATTATTTTCGATCGATCGTCTGCTACCTAAATAAAGTTTAAAACAAGCCTCGTGCATAAAAATAACAAGGTGAAATAACCGTTCCAAAGTTTTCACCTCATATTATTCTGTGTTTTGTTATTCTTTTACGTATTTTACTTTTATTTTGTACGTAATGCCGTGATATTGTACGTTATAACTGAGATTTTCATGAATAAATACAAGAAAAAAAAGCAGGTAAACTATAGAACCTTTTTTTGGAACCGTTCCAAAGTTTGAGACTCATATTAATCTCTATTTTGTGATTCTTTAATGATCTATTGCACGGCAAGCATAAGAAGTTCGGGAATAAATTCTTGAAAAAAACAGGTAGATAAAATACCATTTTATTCGTAAATAAATTTCAGTTAATTAACAATCATTTGTTGAAGGAACTGGTTTTAGCGACTGGTAATTGTTGAAATAATGGAGATTTGTATTGCATTTTCATTTCATTTAGCTGCAGACTAGTAACGTATTATCGTATGCCATTCCTAATAATGTAAATAAAGCGACTATTTATTCTATCCTTTTTGAAGATGCAGATATTGGGTTTAAATTTAATACAACATTAGTAGTTCAGAAACCAAGCAGGTGGCTAAATTTATCAGTTAATTTTCCAGACAAACTTTAAATTATTTTTTAAATGCGCCAGTTTCCTTAAAAACCATACACATTGTAAAATTCTGTAATGTATCTTAAAATGAACAAAAAAAACTTTGAATCGATCTTGAAATTGAACAACTAAAACTAGACTTAATTATGTTTCTTTTATGTTTTTAAGATGATAATTCCTGACTGTATGTGTTATAGACATTTATAAATTCAGAAAACATTTTGAAAAACGAATTGCAATTGCAATGAATGTAACCTTAAAGGAGTTTGGATTTTATATAGATAACAATTATTTTTATTGTGCAATTAATTATTGTTGTATTTAATTTCCCTTTTCTGCACAAATATTTTTATTATTTCTAGTATCTGACTGATCTAGTTTAGGAAATCATATGTTTTAAAACTTGTTATCTTTGGTAAATTTCACCTCATGGAATGTGTTTATACAAGTGTGTATTTTCCAAAGTGTGTTTTCATGTTTTAAACGCTATTTCAAGTAAATCATTTAAAAAAACCTTTTTAATTCCTTATAAGCATTTTTCTATTCAATAAGTGAATTTATCGAAGAATAGCTAGTATTTTATGCTCATGCCCATTGTCTAATAATTAAGGTTAAGTTATTAAATTCAACAAGTGCTAAACTTCTAAACACCTATTGTGGTCGAGTATTATTTTAAAATGTCTTACTAATCTATTTTAGTTGCAGAAACGCTTTAGTTTAGAATGTGTTTTCTCGAGAAACCAACGGGAATTGTTTCTGGAAAACCATCCAGAAAATACATTATAGAACAGTGCTCCCATTATCCGACGCTTTTGTTGCCTGAAGAGACGTTTATGGAACTGGATGATGGTGATAGCTTCCTACAAAATTTACTGAACGGAATATTTAGGCCTTTTATCTCTGGCGAGTTCAAACCATTCACGTTAAGGCAACTGCAAACTGATCTTGGAAGTAATACTTGCATATATCGTTTTGGTAGTTTAATGCTGATTTTTAAAAGGTAATTATTGTAATAATATTTGGATTTTTTTCCTTATTTGTTCAGTATTTTTCACATAAACGTTTCGACAAAGTTTAAAATACATTTATTTTTCAAACATTGTTGCGAGTTTGAGGAAGTGTATATGAGCAGTTTTAACAATTTATGTGTAGAATAACTGCAAGATAGAGAAACGTTTTTCTTTACGTTTATTTCCGAGTATTGCTGGATGTTTGTGATGAAAAGGGGAAAAAATTAACAACAGTGTTTAAAAAACTAAAAATTGCAATAAAGTTGCGCTAACATGTTTTGTATAATTAAAAAAACCCTCTCTACTTTTCAACGCAAAACGATGCAATATTGAAGAAACGACACTCTGTAAAAGCTAGTCGGGATATTTTATTACCGAGTTTTTACTTTTGGGGAAAGTTTGTTGTTTTTGCTTGAACCAATCTGGTATATCCGATCTCTTGTAGAAAATGCTACCCGTTTTAAGGCAACCTTGTAAGGCTAGAGTTTACAGAACCCCAGTAAGGTGGAAGTCCGATTTAACTCAAATAGAGCACGATGGATAGAAGCATTTGAATAATTTTGAGCCACGACATCTGGCTTCAGCCTCGGCAGATGCATTGATTTGAAATGGGAACTTGAAGGACTTTGTGACCACGACTTATTAAAAAAAGCCCAGACCTTTGACCGGCTGGTATCAAACCCAGAACCCTTCAGTTTTCTGTCCAACATGCAACAATTTGAAAATGCAGCAATATGAAGGATAATCGTAATAGACTGTCGTCTGCGTATTTCGCGTGATTTTAATTGTTGGGAAATGGTCGGAAATATTATCTCATTGATTTAAATGCTGTCCTCTTATGCTGTTATCAAATAAAATTTTTTTGTAATTACTTCAAGCAAGGCTTTTAAAATGCACTTAAGTTTTCGCTCTTTGCTTTACTTTTGCAATAATTTTGAAACTGGGACGGTCGTCAAGTTTTTATGTGCGTAATTTTACTTTTGCTGGGAATACTGCATTCTCGTCAAACATGGGGAGCGATCAGAATTCATAAGAAAGATCTAGAAGAAAGTTTTGTCATGGTCACAACATACTAGCTTAACCCTGTTGTTATTTTTAAAAAAAATCAAATAATTTTTTTTTTTTTTTATATAATTTTCATAGCTCAAAACTTTACAAAAAGTGTAGAATAAAAAAATATTTAAAAAACTATCAACAAGTCACTAACTTGAAACAATTACAGCAAAAAAAAAAAAAAGAAAAAAGAAACATTTAAGATTCTCGAGACGTAAAAATTTTTAGTAGAGTAATTTGACCACTAAACGAACACTTATGAACATTCTTAACTTCAGATATTTATAATAATGTTAAAAAGTAGTATTAGACAAAATATATTAATTCGGGATCTCTGTTTGGAGTTTAAAAAATTGAACTCTGTAACTCATAATGTCCAACAGTTAATAAAAATTAAAATGTCTGTTTAGTTATTTTTTGATCTAAAAACAACATTTTGAAAAGTTAATTTCTCTTAAACTTAGTTTTGATTAACTGGAGTAAGGTATTTCCTTTCGTGCTACCTCAGTATTATTAGCAATAGAAAGACGTAGAGGTCAATTTAACTCTTTGCGTTTAGAATAGTTTCTCTCTTATAGTTTGCCGTGTTTTAATAATTCTAATAATAACTAACTTAACGAAATAAAAAATTCTGATTTTTCAAAATATGACCTTATTTGAATATTTATTTAGTCTTTTAGTCATTAGCTTCACAGCAGTATAAATATTGCACCTTGCAACCTAAAAAAACGGATGAGGCCACAGTACATCCTGATGCATTTTCAATAAAAAGATAGAAAAGTTTCCTTTTCTTACTTACTGCAGCACAAAAAAGATGAAAAAAAAAATGCTATTCACTCCAGTTTGGCTTTTACCTTTCTATTTTTGCAATCTAATGGAATTCCTGCTGTGAAATGCAACCGAGCGACTTCCCACCGGTCATACTCTAGAGGTCTTCAAAACGGAAACTAACACTTTTCATTTTGACCCCCCGTGTAGAGATAATATTACTGAATCTTTTAAATTATTAAGTTTCTATTTAGTCACTAGAGAAGGTGCGTGGGTCATGTGGACTCTTTCAGGTGGAAATTTATAAAGAACTCCCTAACATATCAGAAAGGAGTGATACTGACCCCTTTAGTGTTTCTAGGTACACAGATGCTTTTTAGTGTAAAGTTATGAAGGATTTTATTGCAAGTGCTTAAAAACATCTGATAAGTTATGATATTAGATGCAGCTGGGTTTCCCTGCTTATGTTTTGCTTCAGTATCATTGACAAATCTTTCAAGCAGTCATATGTTGAATAAATTCAAAAGGTTCAAATCGCACGATCGATGGAGTTATAAAATTATGTATATATTTTAAAATTTCCCGTTCACTCTAACTAAAAAATGGTTCTGAGGGGCCAAGTTCGTTCTCAAGTATTCAATCTTTACTAGAAATAAAGCTGAAAGTCTCTATGTCCGGATCTCTCTCTCCCTGTCTGTCAGGATCTCTCTCTGTCCCGGATCTCTGTCTGTCAGGATTTCTGTGACGCGCATAGCGCTTAGACCTTACGGTCGATTTTCATGAAAAATGAAAGTTAGTTTGTAACACTGGGGTGTGCACCTTGATGCGATTTTTCGAAAACTTGATGGGGTCTTTTTCTATTCCAATTTTAAGAACACAATTATCATAAGATAAACGTGTAAATTACGAAATTATCATAACGTGGAACCGTAACATGGGTACAAGCCAATTGACGAGAAACTTTACCATATATTATTTGTAAATATACATGCGAACCAAAAGACCTTTTAATTTTCTATTACGGGCAAAGCCGTGCGGGTACCACTAATGAGAAATAAAGACAGCCTTGGGTGTCGATTATAAGGGTAAAGAAGCTTCATTCTTGAAAAAAATAAAATGGCAAGTAGAAGGAATAAAAACTCAGTTGATGATGCCAAATAATGTGCAATTTATAGTATAGCATGTTTCACAACACATATTGCGCCAGGAAAACATCCCAGAAGTATATGTTACATTGCCCACGAGGTACAACTGAAAATAACTTTACATTCAAATGACTTACTTGTCACTTGAGTTAAAACTCGGAAGTTTTTACCTAGTAGTGTGGTTTGTACTAAATCTTTTCTCTTCTACTTTTTAAAAATAAAATATACTTAAAAAAATGTATAATATGAGAAACGAGCATGTGAGGGCTTCAGAAAATTTAAAAAAATGAAATTCATCAACAAGGGTCTTTTGGTTTTTTGCGTCAAAACCGA
This sequence comes from Uloborus diversus, assembly GCF_026930045.1. NCBI lineage: Eukaryota > Metazoa > Arthropoda > Arachnida > Araneae > Uloboridae > Uloborus > Uloborus diversus. Next base: position 38,764,982 of record NC_072737.1, read on the forward strand.
ATGTCAAAACCCAATAATAACTTTAGTACTCTTTGGAAAGTACATCAAAGTTTGTCAAACTATGATCTAACCATTTTTGAGCAATTGCAGTTGAGTGCTGAGTGCGGTCTCTAAAATTCATAGCCAGCAAACTTAAGCAATTTTTTTTATTATTTCCAGTGGGGCTGTATAAGATGCCTATCGAACTTTAGCATACCAAGTACGCTACCCCGACGAGGCACCTGTTTTTTCATGCGACACCATCAAGGTGTTGATACATGACACAAGTAGTTTTGACTCCCAGCTTCCACCAGGTGGAGGCACTTGAGCTCTCTTCGATGCGAAACTGCACAAGGAATTTAATTTTACCGAGGGTGTTCAAAGCCAATCAAATACCCAAGGTGTGTTTTACGTGCCGCATAACCATACGACATGTGCGCTGATGATTTTCTGCATCTAGAACATCCACCGAGTGGCCAAGGACTCTAGTGGTCATAGAAGTCTGACTGTGGATTGGGAAGTTCTAGGTTCGAATCCTGACTCGAGCATGGATGCACTTTCTCTCTCCTGTCCTAGTATTTTCTTTGTGTGAATGTGCTGTTGTATTGAAAATGGATGCCTACTTTATAAACAGGACCTTATGTGTGCTGTAGAAGTTGGATTTCACACAAAATTACGATACAGTTAAAAGAGTGAAGAAGCCCACCCCGAACTGCAATTCCAGCTGGTACAAGCTACAACAACAAGATTAAAAAAACGTATTCATAATACAACTTGAATTGACGAAAAAATGCCTAATACATAAATAAATATTTAAAAAAACGCATAGATTCGACGGTCAGACATATTTGATAAATCCCGGATTTTAAAGGAAATGGAAGGGAAGTTAGCAAACTTTTTGTTTTTAAAGGAGAATTAAAATTAAAAAAAAAAAAAATTGCCGTTCGCAAGATTTCTCGCACTCTGATATAATAAAGAACGTAAAAAGCATCACAGCGAGGTAAATAAGGTATAAGCTAAAACTTCTAAATAAACAAAACAAACGATCCGGGAAGTGCAAGAATATTTAAACATAAGAAACTAATCAAAATATTCAACAAAGCCTTATTTAAATATTTACACTTTGATAGTTAAGTTGAAAGAACCCGCCAAACATTATACTGACTTTTCATTCGACATAAAATGTAAAGCAGAGTGAAAGAACAAAATTGGAAAGTAAATAGTGATTTCGATTCATAGTTGCAGATAATAAAGATCCAGTTCAGAAAAAACTAACAGAAGATTTAGGCTCAAAGCAGCGGTAAAACTGGAATGCTAATTGCCCCAATCTTTAGCTTTGAAGACAGTAAGTCTTGTCTGGAGGAAACCAATAAAATTTAACCTTGACAAAAAATCTAAACTACTTATATATAGAATCTTACTAGGGTCAGATAGAATAAATGGATATATATTTTAATGTTTTAAGTAGGTTATGTTTTCCCAAGGGCGGATCCAGAAAGTTTTCAAGGAGGGGGCGGTTGTTTTTTTAACTGACCTCTTACTACGTATCTGATTTATACATTATTCGAGGAGGGGGGCCACAGTTATCTAAAACAACTAAAATATAAAGATTTAGCCCAAGAAGTCTCGAAATTATTCCTTTCCTTTACTATTGAAAGAGGTACTCCAAAACTTTGTTTTAGAACTTCAATTTCGAAATACTTTCTGGGGAAAGTTTCGAACCTCCCTCCCCCTAACATCGTCATAAATCGTCGAAAATGCGCTTTAAGCTTTTAATTTTGCAAAATACCCTTGGAAGATTTCCAAACTTCTTTTTCAAACACCGCCAAATATCGTTTAAAATTGTCTTTTTGAAACTTTAATTCCCAAAACTTTGCTTAAGGTTGATTCAAACCCTATTTCCTTTCTTAACGCCATTAAAAAGGGCATACATTTGCATTTTAAGACTTCAATTCGGAAAAATTACCGGTGCAGGGTCGCTCAAGGGAGGGGCGATCGCCCCCATCGCCCCTCCCTTGTATCCGTCCTTGTGCTTTCATTTCCTTTGGATATATCGAGGCTTAAAATTTTGTGCATTTTGTCCGAGACTACACTTTCTGGGAGTAACTGCGTAGGAAAAATATTGTTATGTATTAATTCGAGAAAAAAAATGAAATTTTTTCTGTACCTCTTTTTTATGTCACTCAAAGTCAGCCTAAATAGCAATATATAATGAAGCACGACTAGTGACTCATTTAAATTGGTTTAAAAATTATTATTTCTTAGTATTTGTTAACTGTGCCATATATGTAACTGTTTAGGAGTGTTTTTTCCGTTTTTGTACCAACCAATGCAGTTAATTTTTTGTACTATGAGTGAGGCAGTTTAAAATAGGGTAATTGTATTCGAACTTTACTCTGAAGGACAGTACTATTATCAATAAATAACGAATAAAAGTTAAGATTAGTAGTTACCTTTCCTTTTGCCCTTTGTATGAAAAAACCTTCAAATCTCAGTTAAATCATTATGAAAATATTTCACTCTTGACTTTGAATATTTTCTAACTGGTTTGAAAATAATTCGTTTTTCTTATGTAATCCTGTTTTGTATTAAGTGGTACTGTTATATACATATACTTCAAATTTCAAATCTTTAAACGCAATCAGTCCGTTTTATGACATGGGCATTAGATGCCTTTCTGAAATATAGAAAACTTCTGTAAAAGGTACTAAAAAAGCATTATCTGTAGGAGTTTTCTCCGCAAGTATCCATTAAATTCTTTGTGTTACCCAGCATCCCATTTTTCTGCCCCATTTAATGTTGATTTTTCTGAGAATTTCTGTAAAGGGAATGAAGCATAAAACCAAAGAAAATAAAAACAATGACCACTTTTAGCTGATCCCTTTATTTTTTTAGTGCCACCATCGAGCTTAGAACTTGATTCTTATTACCTTTTATGACATTTTGTTTTATTTTTACAGCAGACTACTTTAAAGGATTTTTTTTTATTATAACACTCACTGGTCGCGTTTGAAGCACAGCTAAGAAATAAATTAAAAAAAAAAAAAGACCTGAAAAATAGTTACTGTTTTTACCCGTTTAGAATTGCATTTCAATTTAACCATTAACAGGGGAGTCAAAAGTTCATCCCATCACCCCTATTTTATTTTCGGTCCGATTGAATGGTTTTTCCCAATAGCTTTCTGTTTTGTGATCTTGAACACCTCCCTTGCTTATCAGGGTGTTTTGGCAAGTACATCTGGTTTGAATTTCATTGTATTCTTTAGAAGCGGTCTGTGAGACCGCTCCTTCCCTTTAGTGCTACAATTTTCGGCAGCAGTAGACATGGCTCTTAGTGCTAGAATCGCAGAAATAGGTTCATTTATCTTATACGCGTTATGCGGAAGAAATGCAAAATATTCTAGATGAGGTTGAGAATTGTTTGAAATGTTTGCAAAAGTTACGCAATGATGTTCTAAAGACAATAAAGGCTGAATTATTCATAGAAATACGACGTGAAATACAAATAGTTTGAGGGCTGTCAACATTTTTCCGCAATGTGATATAATCAATTTTTTTGGTATTAAAATGTCCTGTATATATTAAACAACTAAAATAATATCATTAATTGATAATAGATTTATTTTTATTATGAATAATAAATTATTTACTGCAGCATATGATCTCTCTCTCGAAAAATCTTTAGGCATTTATTAAATTTTCTCGGAAAAGGTATACTTCAGTTCAAAATTCAAAATATTTTTTCCCATGCTAACAAAAGTACAAAAAATATTTAAGGGAATTTACAGGAATGTATCTAAATTACACAATTTTTAAAAGAAATTAAAAGTAAAGCGGTCTCTGAGACCTCACGTCCCCTGTTACGTCCTACTTTTTCACCTCCCCTGTTACGGGTTAAAATCAAAACACCATTCTCTTTCTCGCCATGATGACTGCAAAATGTTATTTAGAAAACTGATACGTGAAGACAGAAACGGTTATGTGAGACTAAAAAATATCATCCGGTAATCAAAGCATATCTGCCGTGCTAAGCACAGATGTGGTATCTGCAGTCGAGCTCAAAATGAGAAATTGACGATTAAAGTTTTACAACTCGTTTCTTGATTTATGACTTAATTAAATGCTCAACTTGCGGTAGTTGTTTCGTAAATAACTTATCTAAAGACCGTGAGAGAGTATTTTTGTAAAAATCTTAATTTAAAATTAATAAATGTAGTTACGACAAATTTTCTTTTCAAAACCTTTTCATATACTAAGCTATTTTCACCGTAAGTGACAATTACTAGACATTTTTAGGGGTATCTGCACAGATACGACAAAAATAGCTTAGTAAAACGTGCTCAAAGTATCATTAAATAATACTAAAAACATCTGCTTTCTTTGGACTTAGCTGTTTCGCTTTATTTTGTTAATACAAATCTAACAGAATCTGCCTTCTGAAAGATACCATTTTCAAAACTCTGGACACTGTAATACATAACAATTTTCTGTTTTTTTATATTCAAAGAAGCATGAAGAGATAATTTTGACAGCAGACGATACTTAAATAAAAATATTACTGGCCGTAGAATGAAATGCGGTTTGTTTGCCTGAAAGAATTAGATATGAATATTTTACATGCATTTCATTTTTAGAATTGCATTTTAAATAAACATTTAAATAGAAAAAGATGAATATTTACTTTCACAATTATGCAAAGTTGTATTAGTTTTTATTATCGACCGGTATCAACTATTCAACGGTAAACTAATTTTAATATTCTGTGTTACAATAAACTGCTACATTATTAAAAATGCCTGCTTTACTAAGGTATAAAAGTTGTATCTACAAAAAATACTAAGGAAAACAGTGGTAACTGCGCAGATACCACTTTAAAGGCTTAGTATTTGTCACTTACGTTTAAATTGCCTTAGCAAACTACACAAACTGTGCAGTTACGACTTTTTTCTTAAAGCTTTTTTTAATATTTCGCGTTCACAAATCGCCAAAAAACTTGACATTTAGGTAATTTAAATTACTAACGATCACCTGGTGACAATAACTCAATTTTGATAAAATGTACAGATACCACATCTGTGCTTAGCACGGCAGATATCCTTACTCTCTTTGATTTATTGTAACATTTTAGGGAAAATTAATGAAAAATAATACAACTTACTTATTTATATTACTTACTTCGATTTTTTTCTCAAAACTAAAGTTTTGTTGAGCTAACTAGCTATTAAGATAAATAAATACCTTTGTGCTGAACAGTAAAGTAAGACAAAACAACGTTAGAAGAAGCACAAATTTGTAAATTACATGCTGTAATTTACAAATTTGTGCTTCTTCTAACGTTGTTTTGTCTTACTTTAACTAGCTATTGTCGGTCAGCGCTCTGACCAGATATGAGAGAATAAAAGCTAAGAAATGTTTCGTATTTTTTAAAATTTTACCTGTAAGTTATCTTTATCTTTTTCCTCCCTACGAATCAGCTTTCAAAGTGTTCCACTACTGCAAAGTTAGTTTTTATCAAAATGTTTTATATCCTAAACATATATATGTATCTATATTTATGTATCTTAAACATATTTATCTATCCTATTCGCCTGAAATTTGCAATGAAAAATTCTCTACACGTGTTTTGAATAAGATCATTCCTTCGTTGAAGGCAAAAATAGAGCTATGAAAAAAAAAAAAAAAAAAGGCGAAACTATGCCACATAATTTTTTTTCATTATGCTAGATAATACAAAAAAAAGGATATATACATATCATTTTACGTAAAACTCAATACAATTTGTATTTCGAAGCAACATACATTTTTAAAAAGCTACAAAAGGCTTTATACAATTATGAAAAAAAATATTTAAAAAAAAAGAAAGAAAAAGGATGGTAAACCGAAACTATATATTTCATATGTTGTTATCAACTATGAGCTGTTTAATCAAATATATCGGGCTTTTAATATTTTCTAAAATGCATAGAAATATTTTCAAAGCAATAACAGTTGAAAATCTTACGAAGCTCATTTTATTTTATTTTATTTATTTCTACTTTTTTACCTTAGTTTCCTTTTACCTTTGTATAAATTCCCAGACATGCTTATCTGCTCCGACAAAAAAAAAAGTTTTAAATGGATTTAGTAGTTTTTTTTATGTTTCAGATTTGTTCAAAGTAATTTATCTCAAGATGTTCAGTAATAAATATTTTGTAGCAAGTATTCTGAATGGCAAAATAAATCAATGAATAAAGAATTAAAATAAAACAAACAACTTTTAAAATACGAGAGTATAACTATTTGCAACGAGATATGCAAATAGTTATTAAAAGATAAATGGGAAACACTTGAAATTATCAATGTCGCCAAGAAGTTTTATGTAATTTTCTTTATCTAATTAAAATTAATTTTTCTTCAACAAATGTCTGACAAAGATAAACCGTTTTTTTTTCTAAACTTGATTCATTAGACGTTTCACTTAATGACTGTATTAGTGCAGTATGTTATTTAATTTTTTTATTTTTTATTATTTTAAGCAATTAAATGTAACTCCACGATATACGTGTTTGCATTGAAATGCGTATAACAGAAGTAACTTTTAAAATCAGCTGTATTTATTTGAAAGAATTTTTAATTATTCTAAAATGATTAACAGACGTAAAACATTCTAAGCACATCATTAATTAACGAGTTGACAAAAGTCTTACTTTTGACGTCTCGTGTGTTGCCAATATATAAAAAAAAAGAAAATTGGAAACCAGTGGAACTCAAGAATTTTCAAAATATCCTTAAGTAGAAGACACATTTTGTTTTTGTGGTTAAGGATATATGGACAATAATTCTGTTAAAATTAAACGATTATTAAAATCAATTTCTTAAAAGTGAAAGTTTTGTCACCATAAACTCAAAATTACTAATAAAATTAAAACCACTCATAAAATATCACCTGCTACAGAAAATACTGTCTCAAATATTAAAAGAGTAAAAGCGAAAACATTTAACTAAGAACCAAATGTTTATTTAAAATCAAAATATACCAACAAAATAAGACCCTTTAACTCAGAATGCGGAGTTTATATGTCTTGAGGAAGTGTCTTAAGAGTCCTAGTATAGAAAAGTATGCTCTAGAAGATTTTTAAACTTCACAAAAGTAAATATAAACATAAAGTAGCTCTGGTAGAGTAAACATAAACATGAAGTATTTGATCCCGCCAATGTTAAAAGCAGTGTTTTCGGATTGTAAAGCTAACTTTAGTAACTGCAGCTATAAGCTTAGCATCAATATTGTAAGTAGGGAAAAAAATATTTATTCTTTGAAGAGTATTTCCTGAATGTGTGTGTGTGCGTGTGAACAGCTGCGCAGAAAGTGTTTTCCGATTCGGGTGGGGTGGGAGATTAGAAATTATCATTTATAGGTGCAATTCCTGTTAATATTACGCTTAAGTTTGAAACAATTAGGAATTAAGTGCTTAACGTTCCGACTGTTTGCGCAATGTAGTTTCTAATAGCGTGGAAAAAAAAACAGAAGGGATATGGTAAGTTTTAGTCCGGTTTGTAGTTTTGTACCCGGTGGTAAGTTTATCGGTTTAGAAGGCAAAATATACCGCCACTTCCTCCTCTCTATTGGATAATCCCTGGTCTCCCAATCTGTTGCACTATCGATATTCGCTATCCTATAAGAGCTTATTTTAGTTTACACGTAGGGGAACATGGGGCAAAGTGAAATATCGGGGCAAAGTTGAAACGGTGAAATATTTACTCTTCTATTAGATCCACCTATCTACTAATGTTTTAACTATGTAATAGCATATGTATTCCATTCCAGTCAGGGAAAAAAAATACCGTCGAAGAAGAAAGCATTTGGAAAAACAGGCAACTTAAAAAATAATAATATTGTAATACTTTGTTGTAAGTCAAAAACTATTTTTGTTACTATAAGATGATAAAGTTCTTGTTATTAACGTTTCAAAGAGTAATTGAAACCTCCTGATATTCAATGCAGTATTAGTATTGTTAATATTAAGCTTATTTGTATTTCAAGTAATTTGTGCAATTAGCTAAGCGCATGTGGGGCAAAGTGAAATAGTTTATTCCATATGCTCTCTCAACCATTTAAAAAATCACTTACGTTTTCATTTATTAATCAATTCATTCACGTCCCTTCATTTAGTAATTATCTTGTTTGTTCATTCATTCACTTATTTTCTTATTCATTCATTCTTTTACTCGCTCATTCATTTTTCTTCATATCTTAGTTATTTTTTTTTCATTTAATTATTCGTTTATTTCTTCATTATCTTTTCATTTATGCATTTAATCTTTTATTAACTGATTCATTTGTTCGAATAAATGTTTTATAATCAAATAAAAAAGTATTTCACCAGGGAAAGATTTCATTTTTCACTTTGCCCCACGTAAATAAAAATGAAAATTTTCCACTTTTTTTTTTTTGAAGACTCAAATTTAGTGCCAAAAATTTAAAATGCTGTTTCAACGCAAGTTTTACTGTAAAATATAACGTTATTTCTTTATATATTGTAATTTTTAAAACAAGCTTCCAATTTGTTCATTTTGAAAAAACTGAGTCATGTCAACAATTTCACTTTACCCTACATTCCCCCTATTACTGAATAGGTACAGTTCCGCGAAACAAAAGTCTACTTATTAAGTAGAATGTATAAACACTTTTAAGCTTAAAAGTCTAATTTATGAGTTGCACAATTTAGTTACATTTATAAAAAAAAGACTCATAAATTGAGACTTAACATATATTGTTGTGAAAAAAACGCCAGAATAATGCTCTGGTCAAAATAAAGAAGATAAAAAAAGTCTGATGTGTTTATCGGTTCATTTGCGTTGTATTTTGCAATGTTTGCATTGCTGGTATATGTGTTTGTTATCTTTGAAAAATCTGGAAAAAAATAATAAGTGAGTCACATGTTTCAAAATATACATTAATTCATTTTTAAAAATATCCTTTCCTGTATTAATCATTTCTCGCCCAAAAGTACTATCAAAAATAAAAATAAAGTCCGATAAAATTCCGAATAAAAAAAATCAACTGACCGTTATTGCGATCAATTGAGGCAGTGAGAAACAAAGGGACATTTTTTCAAGTTTTAAGTAAAACGCGTTTAAAGATAACATCCTAGGTAGACTTTCATTGATTTTTTTTTCTTAATCATGCTGCATACCATCAACTACCAGGGCTACTAGTACCATCTCTTGCCCCAAGACAGAGGAGGGTTCACCTACCATATCTACTGGTTTTCTCCAAAATTTAAATTTTCCCCCTTACATCCCTTTGCTTCTTTCTGACTGCCTCAATTGTTTCACACCACAACTCTCAACCACTGAAGACAACTGCAGAAATTTTATTGCCAAAAATACCATTTGCGTTCGTCATAGCATCCAACAGCGAGAAAAGTTTTTGAATCGCAGCCAGTAAGTAGATAAATTTACGGTTTTAAACTTAGAGCCAGAAAATCAATAAAAAAAAAGTTTATTGAATCACGCATCAGTGCTTTTCTAGAAATACGGTAACCCCCAAGAGAATGCCGATTCACTTAAATTTTTTGAATAAAAAGTTGACTTACAATTTCTTTCCGGCAATAAATCGTTCACTGTTCGCTCTAGTTGAGAATATTGCTGAGTATGAAGCTTATGAATCTTGAAATCACTCCTGAGTAGACTATGTCGTAGACGCCTCGTTCTACGGGGTGCTAGAAGCGGGGAAGTTAAAAGTTTTTTTTTTTTTTTTTTTTTAAAGACAGGACTTGTGAACTTCCTACCGCAGCGCAAGGGTCAAGAATAATCTCCGTCATGTACCCAAACAGTTCAATTTTTTATTAATTTACTATTTTATAGAATATTTACATTTCATAATATAAAAACCTATAAATGTTATTACGTAAATTTAAAATTTGTATAAAATATCTAAATATACTATTTTTTCTTGTATTTTTGTGCACTCCTATAATGTTTATTATTGCTTGTGTCTTTTTATTTCGTAAGTTTTAATTATTTTTAAAACTCTACTGGGTAATTCGAAACAACGAAGGTACCCGCTTTTTTTTTATCTTTTATGTCTCTAAAACGTTAAATCGGGTTAAAATATTTTCTACATTAAAGCAAAAAATCGCATCTGGAACATAGGTGAACAACCTCGAGTCCTCTAAACGAAAATCAGATAAATTTAAAATACATATAGTAACCCAGCTTTTCTCAACCATTTTTGATATAGGGACTGGCAGAGCTGTTGAAAAAAACTCTCGGACCGGCAACGCCCCCCCCCCTCCCCACTTTTCCTGGCAACTTTTTTTCGTTTTTCGCTAAAAAAATATTTGCATCTTTTGTGCATTAAAAAGATGTGATTCTATCGACCAGTAATGTTTTAATTCTTTTTATTTTGGAAAAAAAAGTAAGAAGTAATAATAATTTTGAAAAACTTTTTAACTGTGAAATACTTAAGTACAAAGGTTCGGCTACGACTGAGTGTTTTTCGCCTTTTTATGAGATAACCCTCATATAAATAATAGTCGATGATCGAGTAACCCGCATGTTTCAACAATGAAACTCGTGCCTCGGCATGATAATTTGATAATGTGTTTTGGTGTTAATAACGTGCAGGGAAAGGCTTGATCGTGACAAGGCTGAACTCGATCAGGTGTCATTTCAGAGGAATGAAGAAACGAAAAAATTGGTCAACAATGAACGCTACCTACTGGAGTTTAGAGTTAATTCACTGGAGTTAGGATTACAATTTCAACTATCAAAATATCACCAAACAGGCAATTTTGTTCAAACGTAGAATCAATTTTCACCCGTCATACCTTGAAGAGCGATTTTCTAGTAATAATGATAAATGAATTAATAAATATGTAAGTAAAGCCTTACTCAGTTTTAAAGAACTATTGGAAACGGTGCTTAAATGTTAAAAATAATGTAAGTAATTATTGTAATATACATAAGTAATATGTACATAAGTAATAAAAATTGCTGAAAAATCATGGAGAACTACGGAAAATAATGAAGAACTTCACGTTTAAGATGTCGCATAGGACATTATTACTATGTCGTTTCTTTTTTCGGTGAAGAAAGTTTTTTTTAACGCAAATAAGCAAAAATCATTGTCGACTGGTCAAATTATTCTGCAGAGTGGTGACAACCTGTCTGACTAAAGGTTAAGAATCGCTGTTTCAACTGATTTCTAAGCATGAATTGTTCCAAATATTTGAGCGTGGTCTTTTGCATCATAGTTTTTAGAATTACATTGATTACATTGCTTACAAATTTAAAACTACTACCCTTACTAAGATTTAAAGCTTACTAATATTAAGCATTGAAAAAGGGTTTCCTTGAAACCCCGAAACACATTTTTGCAGTAATCTGTAATTGTATGCTACAAAACGTTGGTTATTTTCTTTTACTACTATAACTCACTCTTCAATCAAGTTTTGAGATGCGTTACTACTTTTTTTCTGTGGCTTGAAATTGTTCCAATGAAACGTAGATTTTTGATTTACTAAAAAGGACAGGCGAGTTAATTTTCTGTTACCATTTTCCCTACGGTTCTACTTGAAATATCTACTTTATATTGAATAAAAATTTTTACTTTATTTTGGACCAAATTTTACTTTTCTGCCGTTGCTTAATTTCATCAATTTAAACGCATAACTTAATATAACTTCTTATTTCGAACCCTTTAGCAATAAAATCTACATATCTCCGACATTATAACCTAATTTACGCTGAAAGCACAGTCCTCTGAAAATTCGCCCAAAGATATTGAAGTTGCATTAAGGAATGACTAAAACTCAATCTATCGTATCCCCAGAAAGCTTTCACTTCATATAAGTCACTCTTATTTCGCTCCATAAAACCAAAGAAATCGAGAACTTCACGGGTCTTTGACAATGTTCTATCTCTGCCCAAATGACGAATAACAAAGTTATCTGGGAGGTTATTACTTTCACTTTTACGCCTCTCTAACAAATAAAAATGACTCTTTAGAAGAAGGGCTCAAAGTGTTATCTTTCCTTTTCTGGTTCACTTTTGTTCCTTAGTTCGGTACTATTTCAAGAATGAATAAAATCAAAGTTCTAGAGCCAACGAAGAAAAAGAAGTTTCAAGGATGTATGTAAGGCTAAAGAAGATTTCTGTCTTCTCATGTCCGTACATGTGTACATTTATATTGGAATGAAAATTATTATGTTCGAAAGTCTATACTTCGTACATAATGTGACTTATACGAGTTTTCAATATTCTTGCGGTGATATATGGTTAAGGATAGTCACACCTAAAGCTTTTATGGACCATGTGACACATGGGTCTTCTAAATTAAAATATATATATATTTGTAAACAACTGAATACAAATTAAATTTATAAATTATGATTTTTTACATGTTTTCCAGATATCAGAATCTTAATATTAGCAAAATATATTGCAAAGACATTAATTAATTTTCTTTAAAAACATCGCTAATGAAACGGATCTGAATTCATTTTCCATTTTGTTACAATTTTTATTATTATTACCATTATTTTGAAAGATGAAATGTAGGCAATGCGATTGAATGTCCAAATATTTCTGGAAGGAATAATAAATTAAACAAATTTGGAAAACTAATTATAGCGTTTTACTTTTTTATTTCCAGTATGTACAAATGTCTTATCAATTTATGCCTACTACGCAATAGCAATTTTTATCACATTTGAAATACCGTTGCTTTACGCAGAGGTTACATTCCTAAAAAAATACCACGTAAATCACAATCTGGAAAATTGAGATCTAATATTAGCGTATAAATAGGAGATAATTTTCAGAGATTAAAAAATACTGTTCAGTCTCTTGTTAGAGACGTACATAATTAACTGAATGTATGATTATTTCGACATATACGTGTTTAAAGAAAACGGGAATACCCTTCATAAAAATAATTGGTTATGAGAGTATGTTGGGAGTCATTATTCATTTTTCGGTGTAGTTCTTTGTAGAACGTCGTTTCCACCAACGGGACCTTTCTCCACTTGCAAATCAGAAGGACCTGTTAAAAACTGACTCATTTTTTAAATGTAAGCATTTTTGATTGTGTGTCATCAATTTCGGTATCCTCGTGGGTTTCGTTCGCCTTCGTCACATCCAAAGGCTCTTCTAGAGTTCCCGAACATTTTTAAGGAGAAAAAAAAAATATTGTGTTCGTTCAGTGACTCAAGTTCCTATATTACATGCTAAAATACTGTTCATTGCATACTGTCAGCAATATCACACGTTTGAATTTTAGAAGAGGAGAAAACATTATCTGGTTTTCAATGCTGGCTTCGCATAATATAAAAAAGCCATCCGCTTAAAACGAAATTTAGACCCCAAATCTTAAACCGGATATAATGAAGTTCACGTAAATTAAATCAAAAGCTATACCGTGCATTTAACAGTAAGTTACGGGCCCTAACCCAGGGCTAAGGCAGAACTAAATGCAGTATATCAGACAGTCTGGTTATCACATCCAGAGTTCGCAGTTTCGTTCTAATTAGAACTCATTAGTCTCAATTAATAACAAAGCCGATCTGGTAGGCTGATGTCATCTCATTGAAGCTGATAGTGCCAACAAGCTGGCAAAGTTAATTTTTCTCACCAGCGAATGTCCGCAGTATACTGCAAGAAAAAAAAAATATTAATTTGAATTTTTGGCATCTTGAATTCAAGTTATGTTTTTCGCAATCACGAGCGTGTGTGTGTATGAATGCGTGTGAGTGTTTGTGTAGACGCATGCGTTTGTGTGTGTGTATGTATGCATGTATGTGCGTGTTGTGTATGAAGTGTTGTGTGTGTACGTGCGTGTGTGTTGGCGTTCATATGTGTATGTAGGCATAAGTGTTCGTGTCTGTGTGCAGGCATGAGTATGTGTGTGTGTATAGGACTGTGTGTTTGTGTCTGTGCGCAGGCATGAGTGTGTGTATGTGTGTGTACGCGTGTGTGTGCATGCGTGTGTGTGTAGGATATGGACGCAACCTGGAGACGGTTTTCGCAAGAGGAGCAGCATCGTGACGCCGGTCGACGCGACGGTGGTGCTGGCAGAGGGTGCTGGTGGGAAAACAAAATCATAGAGGAATTCAATTCAAACAGTCAAATGATAACAATAAGCAATCGTGATTGCTCAAAAAAAGGCCCCCAACTTTTCTTTGTCTTTATATTTGATGATAAAGAGTCACGCCTTAACTCGTGCAAACGTTTTCAAAACCTTTAACTGCAGATCACAAATTGTTTTGTAGGGATGCTTAAACATCTTCGAAGTAAACTTTTAACATTTTAAATGCTTGAAATTATTAAAATATAATTGGTTTATATTCTTTAAAAAAAGAGGAGCCTAATGAAATTGTATCAAGTCATTTTTTTTCTCGATTAAGAAAATTGACAAAGAAAACATTTAAATCGAAGTAAACAAAAAACAAAAGTAGATTTTTAGAAAAAATGTAAATCTTTGGTGTCTTTACGTAACTCAGAAAGTGAAGATCAAAAAGGGTTTTATATATATTTTGAAATTGAAAAAAAAAAAACACATCTCTTCATCCAAAAACAAGAGCTGAAATTTATTCTCATAAAATTCAATGAAGAAATTATACTTGAGTATTTTGCATTTCTAAATACATAAATCAACTGAATTACTGTAATTAGCTTCCACAAAATGACCTAAAAGAATTTAATTAAGTGCAAATGCAAGCGGCATAATGTGTCTAAAAGTTAGAGCTTTTATTGTCTAAAAAAACTTAAAAGCTCGGTACTTAGTTCCAATCTAACTACAAAGTGGTGAAACAAGGTAGTTTTTTACCGCACTTTACTTTAGCTTTAAAAAGCTTCACTAATACAGATGTTAATTAAAATGTTAAAAAGAGACATTTATCTTTCACCGAAAGTAATTGCATTTTTAATTTTCCTTTGGAAGTGAATATTTTTGGGCAATGTTCTGTGAAGTCATTATTGCAATTATTTTTTAAAGACGTTTCAACAGGAAGTGTGTTTAATGATGTCAATAAAAATGCGTACTGTGTTATTCATTTTATCCCAAATGCTTCATTTATTTGTCTAAAGTTAAGCTCATAAAATTTTGCTGTTATTTATGCTTGTTTGTTTCTGTGGATTTCATTTGTTTTCTTAAAACGTGATATATTTGACCTATTTTTTTCTTGTTTAGTGACTAAAATCGTTACACTGAATTAAATATTTAGCTGTTTGAAGGAGTATTTTTCAAAATTGTTTTTTTTTTTTAAATTGGAAGCAGATAGTTAGTAATCATGCATTTCTTTAATTCTGATGCAATTTAGACTTTGTTTATAACTCGTTACGTTGCGTAAATGAGAAACTCCTTGAGAACTTGCAAAAATAAGTATGATTACAGTAATGTAGTCGCATTAGTAACGGCAAAGAAAGTTGAGTTCGATTTTACAAACGTTTTAAACTAACAAAAAAACAGAAATTTAGTATTTATCAAAAATTTTGTTTAACTTTACTCAACTTCACTCACAGTTATATTGCGGTAGAAAATGTAGTGTAATTTTCATTCAAGTCCAAAATACTCATTGCATTGTAAAATACCTTACCATTAGGGGAAAAAAGCTATAAAAAGTTTACCAATGCCAGAAAACAATCTTACAGTTTAAAAAGACAACAATAAACAACAAAATGGAGTAAAAATATGGAACAAATAGAACAAAATGTTACGGTTCTGAATTAAAGCCAAGAGTAAGTTTTACTGTTGCTATTTGTAAATTAATTATATATATATATATATATATATGAAAGAACACTATTTTTGATCTATGCTGTCAAATATAGCGGTTGCGATTTATGTATTTTTTTTTTCTTTTTTTTTTAACTATGCACATAAGACATCCGCTGATTAACTTAAAATACACTCGCCACTACTGAAAAAGACACTCGCTTTTGGCTACTAAACCGACAATGTTGTCCCAGGGTCTGCCGTACCTACCACTTAATGTTTTATCAGTGTAAAGGGGCCTTGAAGAGAGTTCCGCGATTTGCCTCCATACACAATTAGATAAAATATGTGCATACATATAAATAATATAAAAACACAGATGAACAAATAACTATTAAACCGACAGTGGAATTTTCACACCTTTTCAATGAAGAAACAAAAAAACTTAAAAAAAAACAACAACTTGGAATTTAAGCAAATGATACCTTTTAGCAATTCATATAAATCCCCTGATGTCACTTCTTGTTTTCAAAAACTTCTTTTTTTAGAGAAGATTAATGTTTGGCTTGAATTAGGTTAAATATAATTGACACTCTGAAGTCGACCGAATGTTGGTGACCAGTCATAAATTTTAAATAACAAACGACAGTGTTTTTTCTTTCTTTTTTCTTTTCTTTTTACGATTTGGAGTTTCAGCATTTGAAAATTAAATATTTGTTGACGCGGAAATGATAATAATATGCTTTCACTTCCGGGGGATACTTCCGAGTATATTGTAGCTTAAATTCCATCAAATGCAGATGAATGTAAGAATGAAAGTGTCGACGATAATGACAAACGTGAAAAATTTGAAGTTGAACCACGTTCAACACAGTCAATGACTTTTGGTGTGAAGAAAACCTTTTTTCGAAGGCAAAGTTGCAAGTGCCGATATTTTTTGGGTGCACATGAGAAATAGAATCAGGCAATAAGGCAGTTAAATGCAAATTAACCATAAAAAATATTAAAAAGCAAGTGTGCATAAATTTTTGTCTTTTCCAAACTCGTTTTTTACGAGCACTCGGTTAAAATGAGCAGATATCACGGTACCTTCGTGTTCATTATAAGAGGGTTCGACTGTATGGAGCTTTTCAAAATCGTAAAAACACATTTTTTTTTACCTGGTGACAGAGTTTTAAATTGTTATAATTCAAGTTATACAACAGATACAGAGTTGAATAACAGACCATTTAAAAAATAAGTACATGCAGTTTCATTTGATGTGTAATATAAATAGTTTTTCCGAAAAATTCTTTTTCGCAAAAATTTTAAAATTACTTACTAAGTTTAGAAATAATTAACATAGTGTGTAATTTAAAAAGTTTGAGAAAATATGCAAATTTTAATGTATATTAATAAACAGATTTAAAAAAGAACCCTGAGTGGGATCATAAATGAATCTGCTGTTACAACAAATAATGGATGAAAAACTTCGCTTTATAATTCAGGTTATATGGGAGCTACACGAATTGTATCACAGCTCAATAAAAAACAAGGCATACTTGTAACTTTAACATTTTTTAAAACTAAATTTGCCGAATTTGAAAGTTCGCAAAAATTTGAGATGGTGTTCTTTGAAAGTTTAAAAAAAAAGTTATTTTTAACGAGCGGAACGAATAACTCAAACATTTACAGAGGCAGACCATTATGTACTTAGCAGTTATTGAAAACATTTAGCAAATATTGCAATTTATGACTCCTAAATTACGTGCGACATGGCATTGTAGCCATTGTAGCAACAATGAAATGTTTACCGAAGTGGCAATTAAATGCACCACACATATTTTTAATTTGAAAATGAAAAAAAAAATTATCGGTCAACTTGCTGCCGCTAAACACATTTTTTTTTTTTTTTTGCTACGAAATATCACAAGCATTAAAAAGGCTAGTTTCAGTAACTACCGCCCTACAACCAGGGCTAAGGCGGAAATACATGAAATACACCGTCAGCTCAGTCATTGCATCCAAGGACTGCAGTTTCGTGCTTATTAGCAGTCATCGGCCCGGCAAAGGAAGTGACTGAAATGGAGGTGGAAAACCTCTTAAGGAAGCCAAGAGTGCCAAAAAAAAAAAAAAAAAAAAAACTGTTAGCTAATATGAAATAGTACTTTGTCAGTGATAACTTACTGAAACTACCATGCATTGCTTTCAATCTTCGAGTGGAACCGAACCATTGCTTCGGTCACTCGTCCGGTCAGTGCTAATTTTACTATTACGTTCACCTCCTATGACGGGCTGATAAGAGCTAATAAGCATGAAACTGCTCTCCTCGACTGAATGACTGAGCTGGCGGTGTATTTCATGTATTAAAGAAGTTAGTTTAAAACATTTTTTTTTTTAAATTTATTTATTTATTTATTTATTTATTTATTTTTTAACCTTTTTTTTTTTTTTCCTCCGATTTTCTGATCTCTGATCTGTTAATTTTTCCCAGCTGTAGTTTAGGCGAAAAACAATCAATTTAGAACACAATTTCAGTTTTATATTATTATAAATGTGAATATGATACACGCTTGCAAATATTTATTAGAATAATAAGTATTACTGTTAATTTTAAGAAATCAAGCATTTTAAAGTAAAAATTTTCGTTTTCGTTCGGAAGAGTGTATTAGTAGGTGTATTTAGATTTTCTTTTAAATAATGGCTTTTAATCAACTTTTAAAATCAATTACTCAGGGTAAATAAACATATTTTTGAAACTAACCATTATGAATTTACGAAAAAAAGGTTTAGTTCTACATGGTTTCTAGTAATTGTGACATTGTTGTATTGCTATTTTATATCTCAAAAGCTAATAAAAATGTCCCTCATTTGATAAAACATTTTGTTGCATGTAATTCTACGCTTTTGCGTTCCGAACGCAATTAAATCTTTGAGCATTCACTTTAACTCCCGCAAAAAGAAATTTTACCTGCGAACTTTAATTATTCAGAGAAAAGTTACATTTGACTCTTCGCAAAGTTCTCCACTCAACAGTTAATTAGAATTCGGCAGGAGAACAAATAACCTTTTTTTTTCGGATTTTTATTTCATTCTTGTTAACGTTTTGTTTAAATGAGCATTTCGTCATAATTAGAACAAAGGGGAATTATTTATTAAAGAAATTTAATACAGACAACAGATATAACATGGTGTATGTCTCTTGTAAAACAAAACACAAAACCGAATAATAACGTGTCAATGAGAATAGAATATGTGCTTGGAAGTATTAGTTGCTAACAATTTGTCAATAGTATGTTTAATTGTAACAAATGGACCTAAAGTATTCTGCTCAATTATTATCTAATAACCTATTAATTTAAATTATATTTTTCAATGATGTTTGGTATTTTTATTTGGTTATATTCCGTTTTTAGTTAACATAAAGGGGAATTAAAAAACATTTTTTAAATCAAATTTGTTTGTTCTGAAATTTTTGTTAAAACTTTGTATCAAAAGGTTCGGGGGGGGGGGATTGATATTGACGATGGCTACTATGCAAAATTCGGTAGCATTCCTTTCAATACATGCTGTTTCCTCCTACAAATCAATTGCAGCTTGCATGTAAAATTGGTTTCTGAAAAGGGTATGGCAGTTTTTTTTTTTTTAATATATTGGAATTATTACTTTTTTTTTTTTGCTGAAAAAAGGATTTACAGAAAATTTTAAGTGGGTATTAGGAGGTTCCACCTCCTGCTCGATTCGCTCATCAACACTCCTTCGCCAACTGCAGCGACTCAATCCACCTCCGGTAAGTGATTAATATTAGTTTAATCAACTCACATCTTCGGACCTTTCAGAGTTACTGGAGTTTAAAAGGGTAGAGTGGTTCTCCTTGGATGTCCTATACCAAACGTACAAGTACTGACCTGGTAGAGAGAGAGAGAGAGACGCTCACAGGTTGTATCAATACAGATAACATGAATTTTGTGAGGGTCATATCTCATGATCTCTAGTTGAAAATAAACATAAGAATATAATTAACTGAATGAATAGATTACCAACGTTTTAATAAACAAAAATTGCAATATACAGCTGACACGTGTTTCGGGGTTACAAGGAACCCTTTTTTCAACGCAAAGTGTGAGCTTTTGGATGAGGAGGAAAGAGTCATCTTTTTTCCATCTGTCAATTCATTGCTAATTTATTCGGAGTGATTTCATTTTATGGACGCTATGCATCTTTTATTGGGTTCTTGGAAATGTATTACTTAGCGGTTTTTATCTGATTGAATTCTGTAATAAATTTGAGCTCTAAGTGTCATTTTGTACTGTCTGTTCTGTTCATTTCTTTTTTTTTTTTGTTATTTATACTGTCATCTGTTCCACCGTGTTGCTATCCTTGGTCGACTTTTCATCCAAAAACTCACATTTATTTGCATTGAGAAAGGGGGTTTTTGTAAGCCCGAAACACGTGTCTGCCATAACTTGCACTTTTTTTGCATCAAAACGATGGTGATTCACTCATTTAATTTTCAAGCACAAAGGTATTTATTCATCTTTATAGCTATTAAAGATACTAGAAAATCACTGGTCATGATATGTTGGGTAAAAATTGCTTCTACATTT
The DNA here is from genome assembly GCF_026930045.1 of Uloborus diversus. NCBI lineage: Eukaryota > Metazoa > Arthropoda > Arachnida > Araneae > Uloboridae > Uloborus > Uloborus diversus. Next base: position 38,785,244 of record NC_072737.1, read on the forward strand.
GAACGAAGCAATAGCCTGTTTGGTGATATTTTGATTGTTGAAATTTTAACCGTAACTCGAGGTTAGGATTAATCCACTGCAGTAGATAGCGTTCATTGTTGCACACTTTTTCGTTGATAGTCTTACCAGTAAAACAGATGAGTTTTCGAATCGAGTTCAGCATTGTCACAATAAAGTACTTCCCTGCATGGCAAACATTACCAAAACATATTATCATCATAATTATCATGTCTTGCCGCGAATTTCATTGTTGATGACGTCAAGATCGTTACTCGATCATTGGCTATGATATATATATGAGGATAATGTTTTGAAGGTTTATGTTTCTGTATGAAAATTTGATTTTCTTCTTATTACTCAGTTAGTTTTTAGCCTACTTTCTCAGTAAAAGTCAGAAAAAGAAGAAAACAGCATGAAAGAAGGCTTAATGCATCTTAAAAATATCGCGAAAACAAAAAAAAGTCAAAAATTAATAAATAATTAAATAAGTATCGAAAAATTAAAAATTGGAAAGTAGGGTATTGAGGTGGGGAAAAATGTCTGTCGGTATGTCTGTCTGTCCCCCCCCCCCTAATAACTTTTGAATGAATAGTCCGATTCGAACAAACTTTTTTTTGTTCGAAAGATCTCAGCGAGGACACCTCATTCCCATGTTTCACTTTTTGATTTGAACTATTTTTTGTTCAATTTTGAACAGTTCAAAAAAACTTAACATTAGCGCCTACGGGGAAATTCAAGGCAATTCCGAACTGTGAGGCGAGTTTGCGCGAAACAAACTTTCTAGGAAAAAGCTTTTGATGAAAAATTGTACATAAAATATCTTTTTGATTTCAACAATTTTCCGTTCAATTTTGAACAGTTCATACCCCATAACAGTAGCGCCTACGGGGAAACTGAAAATCAATGTAGATTCCGTACTTGAAGGCGGATTTCCTTCAAACACATTTTGTTAGAAATAGCTCTTGACGCCAGACTCCGACTCCAAGAATTTAGGGGCACCTGACTCCGACTCCTGTGCCCGATAATTAATCGGACTCCGACTCCCCGACTTCGACTCTGACTTCGTAGCATTGGCAAAAATTTATACACGAAGGACAAATGACTGACTCCGATTCTTGGACATTCGACTTCGACTCCTTTATCTCAAAATGAGATTGACTCCGACTCCGAAGCTATGGTTTTAACTGTGAAATAATTATTGTTGATATGACTTGTTTTTACTTTCACGCAAAAGTTTTAATTTAGGTATTCAGTTTTTGGCGAATACACTCGAAGTCATTTATGTTTCTACATAAAGATATGCTCAGACGATTTTTTTTTTTTTGGACAATGAAAATTATTTCTTTAAGTTGACATTTTATTGTTTTTATTTATTTTGGTAAGTGCATTAATTCATTAAAAAAATTATTTTTGGTAATAGGGGAAAAAGAAACTACTTTTTTTTTGATATGATGTATTTATTTTAATGAGCTCATTAATTTTAATTACTATTTTTTTGTTTTGGAAGCTGTTAAAGAATTTTTTAATGGAAAAAAGTATTAGTTGCTTTATTTAAAAGATGCTGCTTTTTTTCATAGATGAGTGAGAAATAATTTATTCCTAGAAATCAGCTTAAAATATTAAAATAATATGTTTGAGACAAATTGCGATTTTAGCTATTTTTGAGAATATTGATCAGGTACTAGAAAGTAGTATGGGTATATGGGAAAGTAGGCTCGTTTAGTTCTAGACGGAACTTCTTGTTAATATTATGGAAAATATTTATATTGAGCATCAAGATGAAAGCAAAATTAACCTATACGATCAAAAAAAAAAATCTTTTGGAGTCTGTTGGGGTAAAAGGAAATATAATATCTATGTTTCTGCTTTAGATCCTCCCCTTTCTTTGAAACAAAATAGATCTTGACTTAAAATTGTGTGCATTGTATTCAAGACTACACTCTGTGAGAGTAACTGCAAGTGAAAAAGTGTTTTATTTATTTATTTATAAATACGTTTAAAAATACGTTTATAAATACGTTTAAATATACGTTTATAAATACGTAAAAAAAGTGTTTTATTTATTTATTTATACTTTTACTGCTTGATGGAGAGAGAAATCCTGTTTTCATTTATCCGAGAGACTATGGGGTAAATGGAAGTAAGTCGTTTTTTTTTTTTTTTTTGTCTTTTTTTAGCTATGAGGCTAATTTAGGAGGAAAATCGCACTATACACATGGATCAAAAAGCTAATGAAATCATCCAAATCTTTACTAATAATAAAGCAGAAAGTCTCTCTGTCCGGAGGATGTCTGGATGTCTGTAGGATGTCTGTAGGATGTCTGTGACGCGCATAGCACCTAAACCGTTCAGCCGATTTTCATGAAATTTGGCACAAAGTTAGTTTGTAGCATGGGGGTGTGCACCTCGAAGCGATTTTTCGAAAATTCGATGTGGTTCTTTTTTTATTCCAATTTTAAGAAACAGAAAACTATCATAAATTACGAAATTATCATAACGTGGAACCGTAAATGGGCACAAGCCAATTGGCGAGATACGAAATTATCAGAACGTGGAACTGTAACGTCGGTACAAGCCAATTGGCGAGAACATTCACCATACATTATTTGTAAATATACAAGCGAACCAAAAGACCTTTAATTTTTCTATTACGGGCGAAGCCGTACGGGTGCCACTAGTACTCAATATTTGTTTCGTACGAATGTGATTGTATCGACGAGTATATTAAAGATGATAATAGTTTTATTTACTAGAACATTAAAACTTGTTTAAGTATGAATTTAGTAAATTACTGTCAATAACAGCATTTATGTGACTTTACGAACACCAATTGTAAAATCTATTAGTTTTTGAACTGATTGCTTACCTAACTCGCATTAAGCTAGTCCTAAGACTATGTATCTATACTAATATCATTAAGAGGGAGGTCGGATTTTTGTATGTTTATATGTTCGAGGTAATCTGTGGAACCATTGCAGCTATTTGAAAAATTCTTTCACTACATGGAATGTGCATTCTTACTGAGTGACATAGGCTATAAATGTTGCATATATGTATTTATGATATTTTTTTAAACCAATAGCTTGTCTTCGCTACTAATTTATGTGTCGTACTGATCTATTATTATATACGTAAACCCAACCGATGATTGTCCCGCTCTTACAATGACAATATAAGTAAAAGTTCCCTTTGAACTGGATGCTAAGCGGAATAAAAAAGGTTAAAAAAAACTAAGTTGGTGGGGCAAAAAAACCGCCAAACCATGTATTTGACATTTACATGTATTTGAGGCTACAGAGGATAAGGTATATTGCTTTCTATTAGTCTTGGACATTGCAAACCATTTAGAGTCGCGGAATGTTAATGCATCACAATTTACTCAAATGAATTATAACCGGGATTCGCTTCGAGTAAATTAATTTTTGAATTCAAATAGTGCAGATACACGATATTAATCCATGTTTCAAAAATTTGTAGTTTTGCATGCATTTCGGGTTACCCTTTGTAGTTTTTTATTAATCCTAATATTTTAAAGAAAGATGGTTTATTTTCTATGTTTATATGTTCCTGGTAATCTCCGGAACCACTGCACCTAATTAAAAAAAAAAATTCTTTGTATAAAAGCCACAAATTTGCACAGTAAAATCTATACTAATATTGTAAAAAAGAGAAAGCGGATTTTGTATCTTTATATGCTCCGAAAAATATTGATACATGATTGTAACCTGTAACCAACTAAATGAGTACGTTTCCAATCACGCAACCAAATTAGTAACCGATCAGCGACTCGCCTATGATACCAGAGCGCAAATTAATTTTTGTCAGCATACCCGGGGGAACTGCAAAAAGTTTAGTATATGAATTAAACCAAAATCAACAGGCAGACTAAGAATGTGTGTATAGTTTTTTTCAATTATTTTTTTTAATTTTAATTGCAGAAATTTTACTCAGAGATCCAAAAACTGACCACTGCAGATTTAAACTACTTTTAATGTCTCCCTTCAGAAAGACTCCGTGCGGTTTCTAAAAAAAGGAAAAAAAAATTGACCATTTGGAAAGCTTCTTCAAAAGGTCTTCCTCATAATGTATAACGGAAGTCTGATGAACCACTGTTTGAATATAGAAGCCGTGGATTCTAAAATAACTAAAAGTTTAGGACAACATTGAGAGAGGTGTCATCTTCTCATTTATCGGTCACTCTTATCAAACTATTCCTGTGGTTCCCTTGATAAACACGTACAGATATACTTTAGGACCGTTTCAAGTCGTCTCCTTTTAGGAACTCTGTACGATCTCTGTATCTTAAAACCACTTTAAGGATCTCATATTCATTCTATTAAAATTAAAGGCGGTGTTCCAATAATTTCGTTGAAAAACTTTAATTTGTCTTATGTATACAATGGAACTGGTCTCCAAGTTAAATCAATATGGACTAATATGATTTACCGGCAACAGCAGATCAGGAATATTTCTCGAAATACCATGGTCCTTGCACATTTTCATTTCCAATATAAGTAATTGCAATTTCCAATGAAAATTTCTTATGCCGTCACCATCATCAAAACTAAAGTTCAAACGTACAACGTTACACATGGATTAACGGATTAGGAAATGAAATAAATCAATTTCTTTCAAAACCTCATAAAAACGAAACAAAAAATGTCGTATACTATGATATTTAAAAAAAAAAATCTGCATAATATTTATTTAAGACAGGTAATTTTTCAACTCGAACAAGTTCAGGACGGGCCCCTAGTTGCTATCAATGCAAGAAATAGAATTATTGTTAAGCGTAAAAGATTTTTTTTTTTTGACGAAAGTAGCTTTAATACATGAGTTAGTAGAGATAATGATTTAAATTTAACGAATACTTTAATTAAAGTGTAACTATACATGAATTTTAATTTTACGCTAATCTGGTTTTGGAAGAAATATGAGGGTTTGATAATTTTCAATTAATAAATCTATGTTAAGTACTATCTTTAGTAATATCTGAAAAATAAATATATAACGGGAAGAAAATATATAACTGTTGAATACTTTTATCTGATAAAACTTTTAAAAAAATAAATTAATAAAAAGCATAAATAGAGAAAAACTCTCATTTATGTCATTTAAAATTTTGAAGACTTTTTAATTTTAATCATTAACTGAAATATTATTCGAGGTCTTAAAAAGTCATTTGCGAAGTAATTAATTCAACAAAAGAGCGCACTTAACAATTATCTTTTTCAAAGACTAGATGACGTTCTTTTGTTAAATTGTGAAAATGAACATTGCCATTAACGTTGCAATTAAATTACTAAAGAAAGAAACATTCAAAAAAGTCATTCTTAACTTTGCAGGTTGCGTAAAGTAGCTAATGACTGCTACAAATTATTTTCTAGCTACTAAAAATTTAATTCATAACTGCACCTTTTTTGCCTTGAAGATTTAATGTCTTTATGAAAAAAAGAAAATTTATAGCAAATTGAAGTCATACTTCAAGCTTTCCAAAATTGTAATTCCTTTTTCCATAGACAAATATTTCAAAAAACCTAATTTCCATTAAATTCGATTATTTATAAAAAGAGCAGATCAAAAAATATTAATGCTGACTTTGTTTTGTTTGAACCTCATTTTAATAAGTTTGCTTTTTTTTTTTTAATTTTTTTTTATTTAATGCTTGCTTTTAATATAAATATTGTTTTTGTAATATTTCATACTTCGCCTTGATATTTGCTTTTAATTAGGAAACCTTAAACGGTTGAGTAAAAACTTCGTTTTCAAGACCATTTTTTTCCTCTCAGCACAGTACATTTATCTTGAATATCGTTTTTCGTTTTTTTTTTTTTTTGTTGAGCTGTACATAAAATTTCAATTTAAAAATTAAAGCAGTGGATGCTGGGGTACATTGCTTTTTTTTTTTAAATTTCTTTCACAATTTTATTGCCGGTAATTATAATAGTCTCTTGATTAATTAGCAGTTCATATACGCCACATGATTTTTTTTAAATATAGTATTTGTGACGTATTTCAATACATATTTATTGAAAGTTGAAACTGTAAACAAACCCACATACATCAACCTGTGGTATACCGTGGTAACACGTGTAGTGTAGTGTGGGCAATTCGTAAAAATAATTAAATACTGTAGATTTTGGTTCAGTTTCGATTCCCACTTGCTTAGGTAGCATCTGAAGTATGGAAAAACATCATAATGATAAGTGATATAGCTATAAATTAAGCTAATTTAAGGATTTTTCGTACCTCTTTATTTTTGCGTACTAGTGATTAATTGTCCAAGTTTCAACTGTGTAGCAAAAAAATTGACACGCATACCAATCTATGAAATGTGGAGAATTCGTATGTAACGAATGTTTATTGAGTCCTGTTTCTTTGTTTTTTGTAACCTTAAAACAAAATTTTATCACGAAGTTAATTCCTTCACAATTTCAAAACACGATACTAGTTTAATAAACGTCAGTATGATATTCTTTGTCAAAATCAAGAAAAGAAGGAAAATCAATCAAAGAAAGATCTAGAAAATTTCAAGAAAAGTAAGATTTAAGACTTTTACTACATTTCTTGTTTACGCATATTGATCACAAATGTTTCCAAGTTCAATCCCAAAACACTTCGGAGAAGGCCTCGATTCCCTTCTTCACCTAATACAACAGCGTTCAAAACTTCTTTTTTTTTTTTTTTTTGAATTTTAATATCAATTTTTTTTTGGGGGGGGAGAGATGATTTCAAACCCTACATTTTCCTAACCTCATCGAAGTACGTATGAAATTACGACTACATCGAAGTACTTCAACCTTTAAAAAAAACCGGGGGCGGGGGCGATTCAACATCCCTCCCTCCAACGCCCTCAACGATTGCCTACAATTGCGAAATATGTTCAATGACAAGCCCATTAACCATCCTTCCTCTAACATCATTGAAGATTGAGTAAAATTCTGTTCTATTGAACTTCAGTTGAAAATTGCCGAACTTGCCGTAGGAAAGATAGTGAACTACTTACCTTCCCCAAACGTTCCGAAAGATGGTTTACAATCGTGTTTTCATGAGTTGAATTTAAAAAAAAAATACCGAGGGAGACTTTAAACCTTTTTTGGAATTTCAGTTTCGAAAAATTGCCGATGAAGAGTTCCTTAACGGGGGTGGCGATCAATCCCCCCCATTGCCCGTCCGTTGTTTTTGTTATTAAGCTACCTAGCCGTACCTCATATCAGTCCAAGGTACATCTCTTTTCTTAAACCAAAGTCTGTTACCTAATCACCTACTGAAAAATGTCTAAAAACCATTTTGAGTTCAAATTAAACCATATTTAAAGCACAAGCTAAAGTTTTTGCAATGAATTGCTTTGTCTTACGGAAGCTAAAGCAGCATGTTTTAAGACATTAAATTCACTGCAACACTAAATATGTAGATTTTGAGCTTTCAAGCAGAAAATAAAACATAAGAAAATGCTTTTGATGTGAGAAACTTCTCTGCAACATATGTTATCACAAATTTGCATTTTTCTTGAAATTATTTGAACAACACTGAAAAATACGGTAACATAGATGAAGCAGAATGCATGTATGACACTGAAATTACTTGAAAAGTGAAGCTAAATATAATATATTACGTAGAATCATTTATGTCCGATGTACAATACTTTTTAATGAAAAACAAATATTTAAATGCAGCTAATCTTTTTCTGTGTTCTGATTTCGTTTTAGTGATAAAAGAAATTAATTTCAAATGTTGAACAACAGTAACGTACGTAACTTAAAATGCAAACAATTTAAGGAACCTTAAACAAGTTAAGGAAATAATTTAACATTGTGCTCTTTCTTAGGAAGCAAAATGTAACCAAATGTATTTTTTCTTTCATGATCCTAGTTATATCCCAAAGTATCTGGAAGAGAAATACTTGTTGTGTGGTAGAGAGGAATATGAAATATTTACTTAATCTTATACTGTGTCTCGAGATTTATCGATGTTCTTTGTGTGACAAAAGTTAAACGGTGCATAAAACGTGTGGTATTTATAATAGTACTAGGCGAAGCTTTGCGTTTTATCGTAAGAAAACACCTTGAGATATCAAGATAATAAATATTTATATTTGTTGCTCTTGAATGATCCTAGTTGTTTTTTCATGGAATATGGGGGAAAAGGCATCAGAGATACCAACGTAGTATAAATGAACCTAAGCAGATATGTTTTATGGAAGTTCAGAATAGTAGTTTGGAGCGTTTTATTAATATGTAAAAGTCTTTGCAATAATGTAAAACAATATGCAAAAGGATGCAATAAAAATTTTTCCAGAAATAAGTGCATAAAATAAAAGCTTGTCAAAGGAAAGGCTGAATGTTAAGTTGCCATGAAGGAGCATTTTACGTAGATGAAAGGAGAAAACGTGTTCTATTGACTAGTACGGATGTGTAAAAATATTTGTGCGTATTGTGTTAACTAGGGAATGGTAAATATTGATAAACTGCTAGTACATTCTTATTTGCATGTGCTAGTATGAACGTGTGTAAAAAGAACTATATTCGTATTATTACCTACACAGTTAAAAGTTCAGGAAATTTTTGCGTTAAATATTATAGTAAAATATAGTGTTTACATTATCGAAAAAATTTACAGTAAATTCTACGTAAGCGATTACATCGATAATCCAAACACAACGTGACTCACAGAGCAAAGCGTATAATTGTCCTTCCCTGCTCTCCTGTCGAGCTGCAGTTGGTATAGGCGTCAGAGAACCAGTCTGCAACCCAAAATTCCCCATGTCCAAACCCCGCTGTTTGCATCATACCTTTTTTACTCAACTTAACTTGACACAGCCCTCTCTTTTTTCATCAGAAAATTTAACAGTAAAAAAGGATGTTGAGGTAAAAAGTAATGGCATCATGAGTGTCTTTACTTTTCACCATAAAAAATTCAGGAAAATTTTTAACAGTGTAGAGAATGATCAAAATGGATAATTTGGTCGCTCATAGATTATTAGTAATATATACTTGTACGGACGTGTGTAGAAAAAGAATTAGTCAGTATTCATTCGGGAGTGAGTAAAATCGAATTTGAGGTCGAAATTTGTGTGAATTTTTCTCCCCGTTATTGCAACGTTTCCTTTTCAATGCATTTATTACATAAGTAGCATACACTTTTCAGTGCATTACCTGTGCTAGCGAATGCTCTATTCAGAACGAATTCTTTACAATACTGCCACTTTCAAACCAAATCGTGCCTCATTTTCGCATCAGTAACTCTATTTCGTTTCCATGAGTAGTTCAACATCTTCAAGGTTCTTATCACGACACACTTTATTTGGATCGTCAGTCAATATATGACTCGGACATAATCCTTACCACTGCTTCTTTCTCTTTTTTCGAATCTCGTTAATCTGTTCCCTCTCCCCCACCGCCCCCCTTCTTTTCTACTTTTTGTATTTTTATATTTTTTCATTCACCGTGATCAACATGAACATTTCTTTTTCATGATTTTGTTCCTTTTCTCTTTATGTTTCGTCCATTGTTTTTTTTCCTTCTTATGTTTTGTCCAGTCTTTTTTCTTTGTTGCTGTTTTCTTTTTTTTAATGCCCAGTGTTTTTGAAGTTGTTTTCTCAAAACATTTTGAAAATAAGAGAACATTTCTTTTTGTCATTTAATGCATTGCTTACATTTTAGGACATTAAATATTTTTTTCTTTAAGTAATAAATTAAAACAAAAATTCATGAAAAATCTATGATTTGTGTTTTTGTAAGGCAAGTAATGTAAGTACACATATTAATGCATTTTTTAAATATTATTTTAGTTTTATTTTTCCGTATCAGAGCGAGTTCATGTACATTTATTTGAAACTGAGTTGCACTCATGAATGGGCTTAAAATAACTGTTGAATCTTGGGTCTCTTTTTAATTTATTGGGTAAACAATAAGAGAGGTATGCAATTTTCAGTTCTACATAAGTCACAACTGAGGTGATATTAAATGACCATCGAATATATTAGGAAATGAATGAGTTAATAAATTCATCAAACGAAAGTAAAACAATAAACAAATAAATACATGGATTAATTAGTTTTTTATGATAAAGCATAGACGAGTAAATAAATTAGCAATTAAGTACAGAAATTAGTGTATGAATAATTTAATGCGTGAATTATTAAATGAAGGAATGTAAATGAAAAAATATATAAATAAATACATACAGGTAGAGCACAAAATAATAGGAACACCCATTCAAAACTGAGTATTTTTTCGACCGCCCAATAAACGACCGCCACGTGTTACATTAGTTTGGGTAGGGAAGGTATCAACCAAGCAATTCGGCATTTGGCAATGTAAGGGTTGTATGGAAAAATTCTGTATTTAGCAAAACGTAATTATGTCCAACCTCTCCGACGTGAAAAAAAGCATGACAATTGTAACTCATCTCGCTGAAGCGTCAGTGTTGAGAACAGCCAGTCTTTTGGATGTTTCAAGGATCACTGCTTCAAGGGTTGTGACAGCCTATACAAATCTGGGAAAAGTGTCTTCTGCGAAGTTCAGCAGTGGGACAAATTCGAAGCTGAAGGATCGTGATAGACGAGTGTTGAAGAGGATTGTCCCTCAAAAACGCACTGCCGCAGATAACGTCCGAAAATCATACAAACCTTCAGAGCCCCGTATAAATGAAAGTGAATCAACAGGAGTTGCATGCTGCCCACATTATTGGCAGAGTAGCTATTCCAAAACCGTTAGTTTCAACGCGAAGTGTTATGAAGAGATTACAGTGGTACATAGATCAATTAAACTGGACACACCTGCAATGGGAACAAGACATATGGTCTGACTAGACATCATTTACACCATTCGAGACCACTGGGCGCGTGTTCGTCTGGGGAACACAGACAAAAGAATATTATATTGACAGCTTGGTTCTTACCCGGAAGATTTGAGGGAGTTCTGTGATATTGTTGGGAGCAATATCTTCTAGTGGATTTGAGCCTCCTGTTGCACTGAGATAGAGAATCACAGGTAAAAATTATCAAATCATTCTTGCCAATCATCTTCCAGCTCTATGCTTCCGACTCTTTCCGGGAGAACGTCTGGTGTTCCAAGATGAGAACGCCCCTATTCACAAGAACCTCTGTGTTTAAACTTCGTTACATGAGCATGACGATGAAGTAGAACATCTAACATGGTGTCCCCAGTCCCCTGATATGAACATACAGTTGGCTCTCTGTTTAACGACTTTCAAGGGACCGCAAAAAATCGTCCTTAAGTAGAGAACTTCCTTAAACAGAATGCTTTTAACACTGTAGTGGATCATCTGGGACCATGAAAAGCCGTCGTTAAATAGAGAAAGTCGTTAAATAGAGCGTCGTTAAACAGAGAGCTTACTGTAATTGATCTTTTGTTGGGTTTTCTAGAGATCCGTGCGCGGTTTCCTCCTCCACGCACTCCATCTGAACTCGAGGCGGTCTTGCACGAAGAATGGGGGCGAATTCCAGCGATCTATACTCAAAACCTTTATTTGTCAATCTCACGTAAAGTACAAGCTGTTATTCAGACAAAGGGTGCCCCAACCCCTTATTGATGAAACATTTTCATTTTTTCACAGGTGTTCCTATTACTTTGTCCTATGACTGTAAGTAATCTTTTAAATGATTGAACAGATAAACGAAATGAACTATTTTACTTTGCTCCGCATGGATTTGAATAATTGTACAGAGCATTTCAAATAGAAGTATCAAATGAATGTATAACTGCATTGGTAATTAATAGGTCTCAAGAAATATTAGTGTTTATAACCTGAACTTAATAAATGATAATAACAAAAATGATATTTGACAAAATTTTGCAATATGGGTATCAATTTTGAAAACGGGTTGTATTACCCTATGATTTATTGTTTAGACATACCTTTTTTTCTGACTGGAGTAGGATACATGCTTTACTACATAGTTGAAAGATAAAAATATAAGTGGCGCTAAAAACGGAGTAAATATTTCGCCATTTCGCTTGTTATCGCTTTTTCACTTTGCCCCACGTTTCCTTGCAACTCAAAATTGAGTGTTTAAACTGGATTAAACTTATAAGTTATAAAGTTTGAATTAGAGCATAAAGTCTCTAAAGAAAGCATAAACTGGAGAATATATAGAAAACAATTTCGAAATCTTACCTACTTTTACACTGTGTATAGGACAATTTTGAGTCTTAAGAAAAAAATAATTTGATTCATCAGCATCTCTCCTCTGATGATTTTACACAGTAAATGATTTAAATCAATCTACAGTATTACAAAAGCGATTGCATACAGATAAAAAAACAGGCTTGCAATCCAGAATTCTAAACGCTAAAAATTATTTGAAAGGCTTAATAATTCATGCTTTATTAAAGTTTAAACTTTTTTTTGTACATTTGTTGATTTTTTTTCTTATTTAAGTAGGTTAACTTTTTTTCCCTTAAAATTCCTGCAACGGTGTGTACACCTATAAGACAAGTCGTTTCTTTCCAAGGTACATAGCCCCTGTTAAAACCTAAGTTTGAAAAAAAAGTTTTATTTCATAAAATCCTTACACTTACATAACATGGCAAGTGAATTAGTTATGTAACATGAAGAGGATAGGTTTACTCTTCAAACATGTTCGTACATTTCTCTCCGCTAAAATTTTACTAACGTTAACTCATTTATTTTCTTCGGAAAAATGCGCAAGGCAAACTCAATTTATTCTCTGGGAGTTCACCCCAATTACGAAAAATTAACGCAGCTTTCATTTTAGCATATCTTTTATCTTATAGTAATTAAAAGATTCACGTCATACTTTAGCTGTACTTAAACTCTAATTTATTTTGAACGTACCATTCATAATGATTATTTAAAAATCTAAGCTTTATATGACATTGATTTTGTTATATTCTATTGTAGGTGAGACTAAGAAATTATCTAAAAACAAAAAACGCTTACAAAATCTGTTTTGTCCCTAATGCTTAATATTTGAATTTTGTGCAATTGAAGAATTATATTGTAATGGGATAAATTAGTGTCTGTCTGTTGTTACAAAATTGTGGCGAGTCATACTTTACTTTAATCAACTGACCCGTTCGCACACAAATAAATATTTATAATTTCTATAAACAACTGTATTGCTTTCATTGTATGTAATATGGATTTAAGTAGCTTTACTTTCGGCAAAAACCAATAGTAGAATCATTAAAGCCTTATAATATTTAATACATTTTCTGTTATGTGTGTTTAGACAATGAAATATGCAGAAATATTGTGGGTTTTTGTCCTATGCGAGTAAATCATGTCATCTATCCATTATTTCATCATATAATTATAACTTATTATTAACATGAAAAAAAAATCTTAAATATTTTAATGATAAGTCTTTATTATGTTATCCTATTTTGTGCCTCACGTCTAGCCTAGTGGCAATGCATTTGACTTGGAGTCGAAATGGCCGTTGCTCTCTAGTCTCGATGGTCGGCGATATCACAGTTTACACTGTCTGGAACTCTCTTATAATTTTCTCATGTGTTTTCCTAATTTTACACCGTGCAATGTTCCCAGTAGAAGACAGTCATATATGTGTAATTGAAAGAGGGGGGGGGGGTCTCTGCATTTCTTTTTCGGATAGACAAATATTTTACGAACGAAATATCAGAAATTCAGAAGTATATTTTGCATGTTTTTTATAATTCGTATCCCATGAATTTACAGTAAGGTTGTTTTTGGAAAGCGTTATTGTATGTGCTTGTATCTGAAGGATATGGCTGCATATGAAGGTTAAATCAAGTAGCTCTAGCTACTGAATTGAGGAATAATAAAAAACATTTCAATGAAACATTTGGTTACATTAGTCGTTTATAAATGTTAATTTATGAATTAGTGCAACATGTAATATATGCTAACACACATGCATTATCTACTAATGCAGCTATTTAACTGATATTATAAAGACGTACGGGAAACAAAGTTAACGTGAAAAATTGAAGCTCGGGTTCAGAGAGAGAGAGAGTTTATTCCTCTTTCCGTCAAAGCACGGCTGTTCAAACATTTAAAAAATGAGTTTTAGAAACAGTTTGCTTCCAAAATGACTTCGTAGTCTTAGAGACTTAATAGGTTTCAAACGCGTTGTTGTTATTTTAGTTTCGTTAGTATATTTACACTGTAAATTCACAACTACCTTAAAAATGACTTTTTATTTACTTATCTTGTTATTTTTCAAAAAGAGTACTCTTTATTTCATAAATGGTTTTTTAAAAAGTAGTTTTAAAATTTCGCTAATGAAGCGAAGTTTACAAAGAAGTTTACAAAGAATAGATATAAGACGATTCACATTTAGTGCGCAACGCATTGCCCTTAAAGTATATTCTTAGTGTAAAAAACATATCTTTTGATCATATAAGGTGAATAATCGGTTTAAGTCGACGTATGGTATTAATTATATAGTATGCACGCAGTACGGTCTAAAGTCGTTGTACATTTTGGCTTGCATGTTCGGAGATTGAATACAGTGCTTCCTAGTCTTGGTTTTTAAACCCGATTGGAATTTATAAAGCTTATCCATGGGTAAAGAAGTGGGAGTCGGATTCTTGAAACTATTATTTTCCTTCTAACCACGCAACCCTGATATAAATACAGATGTGGATGATTTTTAACACTTTGGGTAGATATTTTTTAAACTTCCTTGTACGAAGTAAAGGAAGTATTATATTCGCGAAAAGATTTTGACCCAAAAATAGGCATTAATTTCCATTTTTCTCGCCCCCGAATGAATGTTTAGTCTTTTTTCAACCCGACCACACGTGGATATATGCCTAAGAACGTATAGACACCTTTTGACAATCCCCGAATTAATTGCAACGAGTTTTTCGTGACGTCTGTATGCACGTATGTATGTACGTATGTACGTACGTATGTACGACGTCCCTTATAATCTTGCATTTTTACAAACTGGGTCCTTCGGTTAACGTTTTTGAGTATCAACTGAATGAAGTTCAGTAAATTGACAGCCCCGCCCAATATAATTGGAACTTTCCAATCATTCTGAGGAGCATTTTTTAATTTAGCTTTCTTTGGGGCATATTGTGTATTTCAGGACATTTTATTTATTGTTGATTTTAAAATAAAAATACACTGCAAAATGTTTTCTAATATTTTCAAATTTTTATTATGAAGTTTAGTTTACAGTTTTTAGTAACCAGAGAAAAAATATGGAATAATGTTTTTTACATCGTATGGTATTAATAAGGCCGTTAGGTATAAGTAGTAAACTGAAGTCTTATTGTTCTTCTGTAATAGCAAAATAAAAGAAGGTTAAAATGTAATGCAAAACATAATGGTTAAGCTTCATGTTGAAAGACTATTATATTGCAAAATAGTTTTACAATTTTTCGATTTTGGACAGTTGCTGTTTCATTAGCATTGCTTTTAGAATTATTCTAACTACTATGTGTTTATGTGATCTGTATCTGATTTTTGCCTGCAACTCACATTTATACAGCTGTGGGAAGATGAAGAGAAGTATCTGCAGAAATGAGGTTTTGAGATGTTTGAAGAAAGACGTTTTCGATTTCGTGCTAACTGTAGGGAAATTTTGGAAGATGATGTATTTTTCGTAATTTATTTTCAGTGGAAACTACGCAAGCAAACTCATTTGTTGTACTTTTGCAATAACGCTAAAGTTTAATAGACGACACAAATGCAAAAAATAAATAAATAAATAAATAAAAAAGGCAATTACTGTCCCTTATTTTCCCACGGCAGTATATATGATAGATAGATATAGTAGATAGCGATAGAACCATAAACATTTACTTTGTATTGCAAAGCAATGTAAAATAACATTGAACAGCACAAAATTTCAAGTTAGTTGCAAAAAATGCGTATTTGTGTACGATGTATATAATGTTTTTAAACTTTGAGGTGGTAAGAATGTATAGAACTGTTTTAATCATATGTTTATTATATATGCAGTTATAAATGTTTACTCTTCTCATTCAACAATGATCTTTTTGCATTATAGGTATGGCAGTTCTGTTTGGTTTTATTCTAAACAAGCGTATGGCTTTAAACACCAAAAACTTCCTCAACATAATCCTAGAAAGTAAGACTTGCTGCAACAATTTCGTCTTCTTTATTTTTCAATGCTCTCTTGCAAAGACTACAAAATTCTATTTTATTTATATCAATTTTGTTGAAAAATGTGCCATAATCTTCTTTCCAAATATTTTGTATATCTAGTATTAGATAAATTAAATTTGTAAGTATATTTACAGATTTTTTCGTCTCACGCAGAGGTGACACATAAATATAACTCATTTACATGTAATTGGAGACCGGCAAAATAGTAAAATCTTAGGAGACAGAAACATTATAAGTTAAAATTTATATTACATTTCATTATAACAGGAATCCTGAAAGATTTTTGTTCTTAAAAACTAGTTGTTAAGGTATTTTTTTAATCGCCCGCGATTTGTCGGACCCTGAAAATAATAAAATTAACTTCCCAGTCGTTATGCATTTGTGTGTATATATATATATATATATATATATATATATATATATATATATATATATATATATATATATATATATATATATATAAAGGGAAACATTGATTCTTTCACTGTTGAAATAGCCACACTGCAGAAAAAGAAAGTTGTTGGATAATTGACGCATATCAACCAGAAATAATTTTTATATTGACCCATTCGCTCGTTTTTTACTGTATTTAGTTCGCTAAATTAATTACGTTTCGTCTTACTATGTATCTTCTTAAAGTTTTTGATATTAAGTTAAAGTTCAGTAGCATTACCTCAAATATTTACAAAGTCTTTTGTTAATGTTATAAAATAGAAAAAGGCTTGGTATCTGAAAAAATAGTGTTACATAACTGGAAAACCGATTTTATTTACCAATATAACATAGTTCAATGTTGCTGAAATCCTTAAAAATAAACATTTTGTCGAAAGATTTGTACTATCTTCATAGAAACAGAATGATAATCTGTAGGTTTTTTTCTAATATAGCAGTAATTACTCCATCTTCTGTTTTTTAGGAAAGAAAGAAACATAAAATCGACAAATGAATTGTTAACGTATTTTTAAATAATATTATTTATATACTGTCGTGCAAATTATTTACTTCAGCTACTACTTTCGAAATTTACCATAAAGCAATCACTTAAAACGATACTTAAAAATGTATTCTCATAATCACTTTTGCCTGTCAAGAGAAATAACCATTTGAGTTCTTTTAGATATATTGTAATTACTATTTGTTATTCTGCTGCTAAGTGAGTTAAAAAGCGTTCTATGTATTTCCGCTTAGGTTATCAGAATTTAAAGAAATTATTCTGCTAATTGCATTTTTTGAACTTCACAACATATTATTCAACTTAATTGGTTACATAAGTAAATTGTTAAAATGGGAAATCTACTTTCGTTAAGTTTAATTGAATTAACAGTTCATTGACATTTATTAAAATATCGTTTAACGTCAGTGAAAATATTGTTCCCAAGAAATATTTAAATTTTGAGATTGTAAATAATCAAGTATGTTTACATAAAATCTTTTTGGTATATCTTTATCTATTCATTACTTTTTTTCTTGGGTATTTTCTGCTTGTTAAATGCTTGTCTTTTGCTATTTTTTCAACAATTTTATTCATGTTGTTTCTTTATTTATATTTTTGTAAACGAGTGAATTTTTTTATGTATCACTTTCTTTAAAAACAAATATCACCATACAATATTTTAATTTATTGTTAATACTGTATGCTTGAAAAATTGTTGAAACTGAAAATCATCCTGATTGTTTTTCTCTCTTTTTTTTTCTTTTTTGAATCCTAAAATAGAGCAAGACAACACTATAACTTTGCCTCATCCCTTTATCTACCGTATGCAAACGTCAAGTTTGAGGTTTTAGATTCTTTTGGGCGCAAGTAAATGCATCACAAATTTCTCATTGACGTTTGATTTTACTCATTTTGTTAGATGAAATAAAACACATATTATCAAGTTTAATATAACGATAGAGAAGATTTTATACAACGTTATAAGCGATTTAAAACCCAATGCATTTTCTAAATTTTTACAGTCAGTTACTGATTCAATTTTGCTAAGATATAATTCAAAGAACTTTATGTAGATACACTTTTGTGGCCATTTTTTTATTTCCTTCAGAATATTTTTCATTCATTCAGAAACAACGTAACATCTATTTCATGCATAAACTGTTTGTTTTAACTCAAAGTTTTGCATGTACACCCCGTCTTTTAATGCGTGATGCTTGTTGTTTGAACAGCAGGGTACATAACAAACCGTGAGAAAAAGATTATTTTAGTTGAGGCAGAAGAAATAATAGGTAAGAGCGTGAAAGTTTTAGATTTATAAGTAAAGTGTGTGCAAAATTCAAACCGTTGGTAGGATTTATTGAATTTCTTTTGGAAAGCATGCTGTTTTGTAATACTTGCAAGGGGTACACTACGTGAGCAAATAAAGGTCAGCAATTGCTAAATTTTAATTTTTTAATTTTTTTACTTTTGTTATCTACAGTACGTTAGCTTTATTGTACAAGCTTGAACACTGAAAAACAAAGAAAAAAAACACCAACATTTCCCTGTTTGTATTAAATGCAAAACGTGTTTCTTCAATTATCTTGAAACGTCATTTCTGTATATACTACTGTTTACTTCCCTCCGGAAGTACAGTACAACGTGTTGCCCCAAGCCAAATGAGTCTCTTGTACCATTTTGCGCAAGTTTGGCACTTACAACCCTTTGCTTCTTGGTTTTGTAAATATTTTTTGCAAACGAACTCTCAAATCATGTTTCGTTTAAAACAGTCGTTCATGTTTAACCACATAGTTAACAATCAAGTAAAACTCATTTTAATTATCCTTGATTATCCAGGAAAAGAAACAAAAAAGTAAGTAAATAAGCAACGATGATGAAAGTTTAATATTATGCTTTTCGATCATTCCAATTTCAGTTTACTTTCGCACTTAAGTAAACCATTTGTTACAAGGGCAAGTAATTAATTTATTTCCAAAGAAGCAAGAAACGCTTAATTCATTTAACTCAAACTTATATTATTTCTCTAAGGGCAAAGGAACAAAAATACATTTTATTTTAAACCTAATCGTAAAGTTTACTATATCAACGTCACTGGTGTTTGACGTCGTAGGCTCTTTAGTATTCATGACTACATTAAAAAGTTGTAAAATATGCATATCAGTGAACAAAGATGATAAGCTGCTTCTAACATTTAATTTAAAAAAAAATTTGTAAGTAGATATTTTCTGTTGAAAAAAATAGCTGGCCTGTGCATGTTTTTGCATGAAAATTGTAGCCCAGGAAAGCCTCTAAAAGCATCGTGTGAACATACTATTAAAAAATAATTCTTATCGCCCGACTAAACAACTCAAGAACTAGTTAAGGGAATGACTTAAAAATACATAACCGTTTGTTGGTTTTTTGTTCTGTGTGATTAATAAGCGTATGAAGTTTCAAGAAGTTGTCTACATATTTTAAAGAGTTGTTGAATATTTCGTTTCCCTTGTTCAGCTGGGAAGAATGAGAAATCTTGTATAATGCAAAAGTTATTAAAATATTAAAAATTTACCAATCAGGATTTCTACATGAAACTTTGTTCAATGTAGTATATGTAAACCATTCAAACCTCTCATAACAAAAGCCGAAAGAAAATATTGAAAAAAAGTATTTTTTAGTTTAAAAAAAAATAAATAAATAATCTCTCACAGCGATATTTTTAAACTATTATTTTTTTCTTCCTAGACGGCAGCACAGATCTTTTTTTCATCAATGCAAGCAGAAGTTTGCAATCGAACTGAAATAATTCATTAAAAAAAAATATTAAGGAAAATCTGATGTAACCCACGAAAAAAAAACTTATTGAGAAGTAATATAAAATAAAATATATTATCATTTGAATTTTGCCGAGGTTTACATTGCAAAGTTAGGGAAAAAAAAAAACCTCCGCATATCAGCATACAAAGAAGAATTATTAAATTGAACTTCTGAACATTATGCTTCTCTTTATGCTCACATTGCACTTATTTTTCTAGAGCGGAGAACATTCACGTTGTATTAATTTTAACGCCTCAGGGTTTATACGAAAAGTGCATGGTTTGAAAATGCTAAAAAGGTAAAACCCGCGAACAGAGAATTGGACCCTGGAGATCATTAGGTTAAGTTCCGAAAGCTCTTACGTGAGCTATCCAACATTGCAGAACGGTCAGCTAAACCTTTGAATAAATGATCAGAAAATTGTAAATTTAACTAAGAAATAAGAAAGAACCGACATTGCACCAAGGAAACAAAATACAGTTTTGTTGTCTATCCATGTTGATATTTTCTTCCAAACAACTTACAAAGACCAGATTGTGAGAGTCAATATTATTTGAAAAATATTCATTTATAAGTAAGCAATAAATCTGTAGGTATGCAAATATTTAGCTTTAGTAAGTACTTCTAGTGATTAGATAAAGGCATTGATTATACTTAAAGTTATGAACTCGTATCCATACATTAAATGTGTACGGAGCTCATTAAAAAAATCATTTAGAAGATGTTTCTCCTTTACTCACAGATGTGTTACGTTAAAGCATCAGGTGTTGTACGCAAAAAACCTTGATTTAAAATAGCCAAGATGTTTAAAAGTAGAGAGCAGTCCCGTTGCATTAGCTTTAACGCATTAAGAGTAGTAGGGTATATTTAGTTGTTGTACGAAAACTAATTACTTTTAAAATGCTATTAATACTTCGTGGCTAAACAGAAATTCGAACCCAGAGGACACCTCAGTCAAAAGTCTAACGTTGCACAGACTGAGCTATCTGGCTCTTCCTTCGAATAATGTAAGCGGAAATTTGAAATTTAACTGAATAAAAAAGTACGGTTTTTTAAGTATTTTGGTAAATAATCAAAACGCGAATTGTTTGTTTTTTTTTTTTTTTGACCAAAAAAGGTGGGGAAAATGGCTGTTGTTTAAAATTATCTATTTCAAACGCGGATATTAGTTTAATTTCCAATACTTCTATTTAGATGATTTCCATTTTTAAAAGCATGAGCGTGTACAAACTTTATGCAACTATTTGTTTTGCTTTTTAGGGGTCCCCATAAGGGGGAGGGGGAGTCACGGTGTAGATTGCGCCATTGAAATTTTTAGGTGAAACCAGTTTTAGAGGGATTGAACCTCATTTTTGTGGGGCCACGTTCTGTGAGGGTGGGGAAGTGCTTCATAGTAATTTAGGGAGAAACTGACCTTAAGCGGTGGGTATACCTAGCTTTATTCTAAAATGTTATTAAATAATAGATAAACTTCCCTATGACTGCTTATGGAATCGACAAAACACTTTCAATGATTGTTGTACAACTTTCTTATTTGTAGATTTTGTTTTCAAAAAGATAAAATTTATGCATCAAAACCTCTGCATTAAAAATAATTGGCTACTGTATGTTCTATTTTACTCTGCATGTAGGCCAAACATTTGCAATGTTATGCTATAAAATAGTTTTAGTAACTATGATTATGCGCCAGAAGTCCGTAATAATAAGGAATAATGAGGTCAAAATCATTGTAAAGTAAACAAAGTTTGGGTAATATTTGAATGTATCTGGAAACCTTACATATATATAATTTTTATATGTTTTCTTAAATAAAAAGAACATAAATTATAATCGTGACAATTGCATCATTAATAATTTCAATAGAAGATTTCAGTGAAGCGAATGCATCGTTCTAAAACAAGATGATTTTCTCCTTTTGTAGTAAAAGAAATGCTATGAAAAGTGGGACAAATGAAAGAAGATAGTAATTTATCTTAATTGAACAGCTTTCATTTGTCAATAATTCAATTTTATCGAGGCTAATTGTTTTTTAGTGTTTCTATTGTTTTTATGTTCGAAAACTATTTATTTTATTGTTTGTGTTATCTATATAATGAAGATGTATCTTTCCTTTTAAATAAAGGAAAAATCTTTATTTTTCGCAGAAAATAAGGACAGTGATTTTTTTTTTTTTTTTTTTTTTTTTTTTTTTGAGTAAAAATATAATAATATTTATCTTCAGGGAAATACCCTCATTTACTGAACACAGATGAATCTCGTAATGGTATAAATGGTATCAGTTACAAACATTCGTTTATTAACACAACACGTTCCTAGACGACATAAAACTATTATTAATTTAATTTGAATTTCGTAACAAAGAACACATCTTTTAAATTAATTAATGTGGCATTCTTCTTTTCAATACTTTGTTTCTATATTCGTCACGATCAAATTCCTTTAGTCGAGCAAATAAATGAATTTAGAGTTGATCAAAATAGCTGCCATGCATGCGTCGAAATTTCTACAAACTCTTTATTTGGCGCAGAAAATAATGGCAATAAATTTATTTTGAATAAAAATGAACTAACATATATCAAAAGAAAAATAATCTCACATGTTAAACATAAACAAATTTATTAATGGAAAAAAAAAGATTATCAGTTACAAAAATTTATTCATTGATCCACCGCGGTCACATACATGACATAAAACTCCTATTGTTTTAGTTTGAATTTCGTAGCAAAGATCAAGTCTTTTAATACATTTATTATTGTATTCTTTTCTTTGAAACTCAGTTTCTATGATATTCATGAGAAAATCCATTTAATCGAGCTAATAAAATACTTTAGAATTCATCAAAATCTCTGACATGCATTCGTTGAATTTCTACAACGTGATTTTTCAATTAGCATCAACCAATTCATTTCCTTTAGGTAAACAAAACTACATTTTTTCTTAAATAAGACTTAAATATTTTCTCGATTTGCCTAGCAAATCAATGAAATCCACTAGTACCAAACTTAAGCACGTAGCTAATTACGAATTTTTAAGTTCTGTTAGGGAATCTTCGGTTCAATGATTCTGCTTTTCCAGCTCAAATACTAAAAATCCTAAATGTACTAACTGTTCAGCACTTAACTAGTTTATGTACGGATGGATAGTCTAAATTTACAAAAATATTTCCTAGTACAGAGCATGGGAGTAACTTTATATTCATGGATGCATTTATGTTAAGTCTTTTGACTGTTTGAATTAATTATTTGTTTCGCTTTCAAGTCATTGTGAATGATCGTTGTAATGATCAATTGTTTAAAAAGAATTCCTATAATCAGCCAGCATCCTGATAGATTTTTGGTTGGTACTGAAGCAAGTAGGTAACATTAGAGTTTTTGTAATTAAAAAATAATGTAATCAAGTTTTAAACATCCTCAGAATAGTTTCATTTAGAGTTTAGATCAAACTGCTACGTTTTGGTGCTACACATCCAAACTTGTTTTTATGTGATTTTTTTATGCAATTTTCTTTTGTGCGATTTTTTTTTTGTGAGGTAAATTAAAATTTCAATCAGATTGGGATTCAACTGACGAAATTATTTTTAAAGCGAGTGCGGCGTAGGGATGTTCAAATGACGACATAGGCACTTCGATGACTCTGTGACTTCCCAAAAATTTCCGTATTCGCGAAATTTTGTACGTTTTTGATTTTGTTTAACGATTATTTTGTAAGCGTTTGAGTAATTTTCTGTGTGAGATATTTTTTATGTGGCCCCTTTCCACTGAATAAAAAGAAAAAAAAAACTGCTTTGCGAAAACAACTTTTTAAAGCTACTCGTCAAGTTTCGAACATATTTTTTTTTTTTTTTTTGCAATTTTTTTATGCAGGTATGGGTGTATTGTTTAATGACTTGATTTGACTGCGTTTAAAAAAAATCTTTAAAACATTTTTATATCGGAGAAGATTGGTTATTTCTGGAGTAAATGTTCTTTTTATTGGCAGAAGAAAAAACTTAAACTAAACTATTTTGAATTGAATATTTCAAGCTAAAACATCTTTGTACAATTTTGAGCATGCTTTGAGGTTTTCAGTTTTGCACAAAATAGCGGTAACGAAAATTTATTACGGTATAAGTTTTAAATCCTGAAGAATTAGGTATATCGATATGCGAAGTCGCTTAACGGTTTGCATAAGGGTCAATCCATACAGGTTCGACGGATGGGTGCGCTCGACCATTTTTAATTTTTTCAAAACTTATATCCCTAAAACTGCATACAAAAGATGTATAATATCACCTTTATTTTTTGTCTAAACTGGACCTTTCATTTTTTAGAGGTCATCAAAAGTGATTTTCGTAGTCAAAAGTGGGACTTTTAGACCCTTGTGTTTTTGCCAAAATCTATTTGAATTAAATTTACGGCAGTATATTTTACGCTTTGATGTTAAAGTGCATAAGATGATAGTCTTACATGTTGGGTTACGTGGTTGTAACTTAATAATTAAAATAATGGCAACAAGTTAAACTTTAAGGTCAAATGCAAAAATTTTACTCATTTCAAAGGGGAATAACTCGCGTAGGGGACGGAAATACAAAATGAAATACGGCAAAATCTAATCACTGGAGCCATGCTAATAATAATATATAACTGTTGTTGTGTGAAAAAATGAAAGTGATTTTAAACATCTTTCATAAGCAGCTTTTGGCGATATGAGTTTCAAAAAAATTCAAAATGCTCGAGCGCACCCATCCGTCGAACCTGTATGGATTGAACCATAGTGCATAGAGAATAACTTTTTTATTGTTAAGGTTTAGATAGAAAAAAAAATTGTTTTTAATCCAGCCAGAGAAAATAAAACAATGCATTTAACAAACAATGTATTAAAACAATGCAAAAAAGGTAGTGCATTTGTAAAGTTTGTATGCTAGGTTTAATTCGTTTACTAGCGGGAAAAAAAAGCAAAGGAATTTGCCTCCACGTGCTGTTAACATCTTTGCAACTAACCTATCGATCCTAAATTTATCTATCTAACTAACCGTAATCTTTGATACACACGTAGAACAGTATTAAGACAAGGATCAAGATTTTAAAAAAGTTATGTTACAGTCTGAAATATATCTTTCAACTGAAGTATCAGAGAAAGATACCCGAGAATAGGCGCTCTCTCTATTTTTATCTGTGAAAAAGAAACTGGCATGTTTACATTATTAATTTACCTGTATAAATACCAAGACTAAGCTATTACATGAATAATTTTGAGGTTTTGCAAAAATGGATTCGAAAACATTCGGAACAAAGGAAGCCTTGCTACTCTTATGTCTTATCAGCTGGGATTGAAAAATCGCGTCGCTATTATTTGTTAGAAAAAGAGAGAAATTAGGATGAATGACTTTTCAAACATCTACAAAATCAGAAATCGATTGAAGAAGCCGTAGAATCGGCTGAATCTTTCATTATTTTTGCTTCAAGAAGTTCCGAAAACCCACGAAGTGAAAATGATCTCTTTTCTAGATGTGGCTCTCCTTATTACTTACTTTTATGTTTTCATTGAAAAGTATTATTCTTAGGTTAAACCAAATTCTTGAAAGTCGCAGTTTTAGAATTATTGTTTTATTATTGACTATATAATTTGGAATGAAAGCTAACCATCTTTCAGCATTTAACTGAGGAGGATCGAGGTAAAATATATGCTAACAGATTAGCCAAAATAAATGTGGGGCCCGGCAAATTTATGATTCTTTGTTTTGGGGCCGCTCTTATTTTGCCCAGCTTTGTGTTTTTGTTCATCTCACCCTCTTATTTTCTGCTACGATACACGATGAGAATTTGAACAACATTTTCGTAAAATATATTTATGCTTAGAGGTCTCGCAGGGCTATATTAAAATTTCGAAATATTGGCAAAAATGCGCAGGGAGGCCAAATTGCTAACAAAGATATTTAATATATTTTTTGCATCTGTTGGGAAAAAAAATAAATTACGAAAAAAGAAAACAAATGAAATGCAATAAAAATATGAAAAACAAATCAAGGGCATAAACATTTAACAAGTTTTTCAAATCTGGAGAAAATAATCAAACCAATCATAATACACCGAAATGCTTGATAACATACTCATTGGAGCATTTCTTATAAGCTCTACTTTTTTCGATGATTTTCTGAATCATTTCAAGAAGCCGGGATACTTCAGTTCTTAGTCCTTCTGGATAGTTGTACAAAAAGCAACAATATCCATGCACTGCACTCTACCTTCCCAAATCTCAGTTTCTTTGCTCTTTTGAAGTTTGATTGGTAGCCTATCTTGAAGTTCCCAATTCTCAGCATCAATTTGCAGAAACGCATTGTCGATGTATAATGGAGTCAAAAAAATATCTTTGGTATTCGTCAAAAACCTATAATATCCTTTTGAAGTCTTGCAAACCTCAGTGATTCATCCCCGCCATCTCGTTCATAAGGATCTATAAACTGTTTTCCGCTTTTCCTCCACACATCATAAGAATCAAATTAAACTAATGCTGTAAGATGCTCGCTGATACACAAAATATGTTGTGATCGTTTGTTGGCGGCATCAACTGATATTTATGAATTTCCCTCTTTGGGGTATGCAACAAGAAACTAAAAAAAAAAATCAAATCATTTTTCGGTGCTTGCACTGGAAGGATGCTTCAAACCAAGCTCTCAAGTATTCTTTTTCAATCAAGCTACAGGATTTAAGAATACCTTTTCTGCAAAGTTTGAACTGATTCGGAAGCATCCACATCTATTTTAAATCTTTGACATCCATCTGTCGTGATAGATTTCTTCTGAAGCACAAAAGCGTACACAATGAGAAGGTAGTCCTCTCAGAAAAAAAAAAAAATTTGAATTTTGACATTTTGATTTCAAATTATGTGTTTCGCAATCACCAGTGTGTTTGTGTGTAGGCGTCTATGTTTGTGTTTGTGTGCACTCATGAGTGTGTGTATGCGTGCGTGTGTGTGTATGTGCATGTGTAAGCGTGTGTGTATATGTGCGTGCGTGTGTGTGTAGGCCTGTGTGATTGTGTATGTGTGCAGGCATGAGTGTGTGCGTGTGTGTGCGTGCGTGTGTGTGTGCATGCGTGTGCGTATGTGTGTATGCGTGCGTGTGTGTGTGTATGTGTGCGCGTGTGTGTATGTGTGTGTGTATGCGCGTGTGTGTAGGATATGGACGCAACCTGGAGACGGTTTTCGCTAGAGGAGCAGCATTAGTAGGCCGGTCGACGGTGGTGCTGCCGAGGTAGGCGGGGGAATATAAAATAATACGAGTTCAAAACAGTCAAATGAGAACAATAAGCAATGTGATTGTTTAAAAACAGAAGCTGCAATATTCCCATGTAATTTTCTTTTGCTTGGGGCATTAGGGATAAGCTCGCGCAAATTCTATTATAGATTGTGCGTATCTCTGAGTGGCTATAAGTACCTCAGCGTTCCTCTCTCTAGGTTCAAAATTAGAGTGTGTCCATCGTTGATTACGACTTCTGAAATCATTTAAAAAACAGTAAAAAAGATCCAATGGAGAGTATGGTATCGCGCATTGCGTGAATACAGCAAAAAGCATAGACCTTTTGGAATTCACACAACTAATAAGCCGCACAATAATTCACACAACTGATAAGCCGCTGAGCCGAGTTTACTGTGGAATTATTTTCCCCTATTTTTAGCAACAATAAAAGCGGATTTGGCGGATCTTAGGACAGAGAAAGTAACTAAAGAAATATTCTTTCAAATAAATAATTTTAGCTGTAAATCATTAGACTGCACATTTGAAAATTAATCAATAATTAAGTCGTTCACTGATTTTTTTTTAAAGAAAAAGATATTGAAAAAAATAAGTCGGCAGTTCTTTTACTGACACTAAAATTAAAAAGAAAAAAAAAAGGTTAGGTTGAGCATGTTTTGATACTAAACGCTCCAATTGTCAAAAACATAAACATGAGAGCTTATTTCGTCTCGCAGCGATCTGGACTCACTTTTAGAAGTAAAGTCTTCCCTCTGTATAATTCAAAAGAAAAAATAACTCATACACAATTCAACTGTAAAATGAAATGCCGTATATTTTTACAAGGTAAAGGGATTTTAGCTTATCCTTCAAGGACTTTTGTCTGTATATGAAATGTCACGCACAGTTCTCCGCGGAAAAAAATGGTGTAGGTCATCGGGGTAGAGTTTTTGTTATCATTCAATGCGCCTGTTTTCTCTCGTAAATCTTGCTTATACCTACTGAAAATATGACTTTTAGTACTCTTCTGATTCATTTCTATTTCTGTCATTCGGTCATAAAAGGGTTTGAATCCGCCTCAATAACGGACACCTGGGAAAATTATTTCCTATTAATGTTATGAGTTATTTGGCGCCACTTTAACAAAGGAATTCACTGGTGCAGAAAGTGTGTTTTTTTCGTTTTCATAAAGCAGTAAAATTCAAAGAGATGATTAAGCCTAAAGAGATAAAGTATTCTGTAGAGATGTTTTTAATCGTATAAAAGTGGTTTTTGTTTTTTCCAAAAAGAAAGTCAAGTTACTGGGATGTAAGTACAAAGAGAAAAATGGCCAATTTGTTGTTACGTCGCTAATCTGTAGATATTCGTTAGAAGATGCTGTTATTCATATTTTTATGACATATGCTGTTTTTGATATTCCTTGTCGACGTGCATGCGTTTCAATTAGATTATGACAAACAAGGCTGCAATCGATTGTTAAGCATACTTTAAAAGTTAACGATTGTCTTATGTGTTATTTTTATCTTCCTTTGTTCTGTAAGAATTATTGTAGATGCTTATTGCAAAATATAGAGGAATGTACGGCTTTTTTTTCATCTATAAGTTAGGGCGTCTACTCACGTTCATAGCAAAACACCTAAAACTTGTTTTAATATTAAGCACCATAGTACGGTTTTCAGATTGAAACTTAATAAAGAAGAACAGTAGAGCAGTTTTTAATCCAAAAATAGTGTTCATTAGCTAATATTTTATGAAGTTCAAGTGTGTAAAAACACATTACACCGCTTTATCTTTCAAGTTACCGAAATTTTACTCAGAACGTGTCCGAATACTTTAAAATTCCTGTTTTGCCATACATTCTTTATATTAGTGTGCAAACCGTGGATCATTTTTTTTCCGCCTCTACTCTGACGAAACTATTTCCTTGAGCAAACACAATGATCCCCAAAAATAAAAATAATGTGCTGTCCTTTTCTAAAAGTATTACGCTACTGCAAAAATTCTCTTAACTTAACATCAGACAGATACCCTTGTTTTTAAAAAGATAAATACTTACATTAATTCTATTTACTACTTGTGCCTCCTTGTTGCGCCTCCTTGGAGCTTTAATGATGTTATTTGACTTGCTACACAAAAGTATTTTGTGTCTATTCATTAAAAGACACATCATTTAAATTGTTTGTTTCTTTTGCTCATTAAGAATTCTTTTTTTACTTCAGCTTAAATTTAATATGAATTAATGAAATACGGAAAAAAAACTAATGATGTAGGATGTTTCTGGCTCATTTACTTGAACACAATTTAAAATATCAAGACATGTGTTTAAATTCTTTAAAATATAGATACAAAGGTTATCTAAATTTATATAAATAAAAATCTTATCGCAACTTGCATCTAGCCCATGTCAATGTCATAGCAGAAAATGAAAACAGTAATGCAAATTCATATAGTTTAATTGTTTCTTTCTTATTTAATCTTAGATGTTTTTGTCATTTACATTAAAATTATCTAGAAAAAATATTTCATTGCTTAAATTATCTCTTAATTAACTTGTGTTTTTAAACCAGCTGAGCAAAAATCGAGAGTGTGTACTTCTTAATTTTTTTCCAACAAAACAATTTACATTGTCAATACTTTGTAATTCGTATTTACATATTATAGTTTTTTTTAGAACGGAATTTTCCTGACACTGTCGAATAAGTAACTTAATGTCTAAAGCGTCATTGATTTCAAAAGG
This sequence comes from Uloborus diversus, assembly GCF_026930045.1. Lineage (NCBI taxonomy): Eukaryota > Metazoa > Arthropoda > Arachnida > Araneae > Uloboridae > Uloborus > Uloborus diversus. The sequence continues at coordinate 38,815,034 of NC_072737.1, forward strand.
CTGATTTATGTTGTGATACACATGTGTATGTTGTTACTACACAAATTGCACTTAGGATGTGAGTTGTAACTTGGGCACACACAAGTTCAATTGTTTAACTCAAAAAGATTGATTTGTTAATTTCTAACAGTTATGTGGTTTAAAACCTAGAACCATTTCAATTTTTTCAGTGAAATTAATGAGAATATTTTGTACAATTATCTTGGATATATAATCTGAGCATATTAAACTATCGTTGGAACGAAACATAATACTTCTCCAAAATACTTTAAGAAGATGTTCGGGAAAACATTTCGAGTTAAACTAGCACCATTTCTGTTTTTTTACTTTTAATGAAAGGGGGACTTCATTAAAAGTAAAATTAAATATTAGTATAATTTATATCAATGAAAAAATGTAAAATAAAAACCTATTTTTTGCTAGTGCTTCGTGCTAGATTCAGGTCACCACTAACAGACAAGGGTCTAGCAACATACAGTTATAATTTTGGATTTAAAAAATATGCCTTTTACGCAGGTACAACAGATGTTGATGTGACCCATGAATTCGGTGAGGACATCTAATGCTATTAGAGTGAATTTTGTGAGCCAGTTGGTATTTACAAGGCAGTTACGGAAGGTTATAAACAGCTACTGCAAGGTCAGCTGGTGTTACACGTTCATTTTAATTAAATAAGGATATAGTTCTAAAAGTAAAGAACTTTTGCACGTTTTGAAAGGAAAAAGATAACTTTGTCTCTTACTCATTTTTTCTTCACCATGTCTGTTTAGGGGTTTCATCAGATTTTTCTTGGTCTGTTACTGGAGGTCGGACCTTTTTTTGAATATGAGCAAATAAAAATAGAATTATCTAATTCAGAGAATCTAGAAGCAATCAAACTGTATATGAGTCGTTTTTTCATGAGAGAAAATAGTTTTAAAAGTCTAAATACATTAAAAGGTGCAGAAAATTGAGTTAACCTGAGAGCGATGTCTTAAGCATGTTTGTGAATGGTGCCATTACTACAAATTGTCGTATTCGAACTTTTAGTATAAAAAACTGGCTGTTACGTATTGAATTTCGGTTGTATCGTTGAATTAATTATACTGATTGAGTCAACTATTATAAATGGCAGAGATATTTTAGTGATTTTTTTCAAACCTCTCAAAACTACCTCTAGAAAATTTATTAAGGAGTAATTTTAAGTGTTTTATTGTCTCTTAACGGTACAGCATCGGTGAAAAGAAACGGAAAACATTGGAATTTCTAAAATATAACACTGAAATTGTTTGTTACGTTATTAAAATTTAAAAAAATGTCAAGAATCCTAAACATTAGAAACGATAACAGTACATATTCCTTCGTTCCGTGATATCTTCCACTTCATCCTTCTAAAATTGTTTTTACCTAATTGATCACAATTATGTGATTCTTAGTATTTTTGCATATTTTGCTCCTCCACAATGAATTTGTAAGAGTAAATATTGATTTACAAGTCTTCAGGGAGTGCTTCCTTTGCAAAATTTCAAGGAGGATTTTCAGTCCATATGCAAACATCTATTAGTATTTCTATGACTTTAAAAATTTAACATTTATTTGAAACGGGGCCGTAACCATTCTTTTGTGTCATGGAGGATTAAGGGAGGGTGTTAAAAATCGGGTAAGTCGCCCAAAGAGGGTAGGCCTTCGTATGATGTGTAAGCGACGATTCATACATAAGTTTTGTTTCCATGAACACCCCCAAGTTTTTACCAGTGCCAGCAAAGCAGCAGTGAAGCGGCATGGCGCGACTGCGCTTAAAATTTAAAAAAAAAAAAGGTACATTTCTAAAAAATATGAAGTTTTGTAACTTATGATTAGTTATGATTAGTCGAAGACCAGCTTATTCTTTTGATTGTCAATAAGATTACGTTATTCTGACACCATCCACTTACACACAACGATAGTCATCTCTCTTGTTTCTTTTTTAAATTTAAGGTTGCAATTATTGAAATAAAAAACGTGCTTTTTGGGGAAAGCGGGTCGAGCAAAAAGAGTATAGGATTTAATCATGTATTTACTTATAATTTCTTGATTCTTGTGGTGACTTAGATTTTCGATTTCAATAGGATAAGTATAATTTTAAAAAGTTATTTTTTAGAATGGCAATTAATTTAATTAGTTATTTCTTTATGTTTTATAAACAAATGTTCTGACTTTAAATTGGATAAGTACAACTGTTTTATATTTTTTTATATAATGGCAGGTAGCTAGTCAACTATTTTAATCATTTATAACTTCATATTTGTTTGGCAAATATAACAAACTACAATTAGTTAAACTTACCCACTTTGGGCTCCATGCTAGGGCAAAGCGGGTATTTCATATGTTTGTAAAAATTGAAAATAAATAAATATTAGGCTTGGAATAATACAAATATCACTTTTTATTTTTATGTTCAAGAACCCAGCTAGGAAATAAAACCGAAGTTGTTGCGATAAAAATCATAAAGCTACAATTTTCGAGCGTTCTTCAAAAACCTACCTGTTTTGGGCCACCCTCCCCTATACCAACCCATTTCTTGTTAAATTTATGTGAGCTAAAGAGTTTGATTTAAATGTATCATTTATCGAAAATAGGCCGTATTCAGACTTTGGTTTCATGAAGGATTATACCAATGCACTTCTTGTCAAACTTATGTGAGCTAAACAATTTGATTCAATTGGTATGTTCTATTTGTTTTTGTTGCGATATGTTATTTAAATAAAGGAATGCAACTTTAATGATACTAATATGAGAGCAAATATAAAAGATGATGTGATGCGTGAACTCATGTACGCGCATTCAAAGTAATTCATCAGATTTTTGGCACTTAAAATATATTAAAATTATAGAGTTTGGCCCTTTTACATATAAAGAATTCTGATGTTTTTGTTAGCATGAAGTGTACAAAATCTGAAAGAAATGCAGTATTTTTTCTTTTTTTTTTTGGAAGTAATGATGGTTACAATAACTAAAAGAAAAATTAATACTATTCGCAACACACACTCGACATCGTTTATTTCATACAACTTGTCAATATTAGAAACTGCATTTTTTAATAGAAATAGAAAAAAAAACATTAATAATAAATTTGAAAGCCCCCCCTCCAAAAAAAAGAAAGAAAAAGGAAAAGCATATTTTAGAATCCTTTTGAAAAGTTTCGGATAGGGTTTGAACCCTAAAAGCAAACCCCTTAAAAGCGGCCATGATCTAAAACAAAGAGTAAAGCAAAATACAGCCAGAAAAAAGCTATGCCTGTGGTAATTTAGACTATACCTAAGGAGTAAATACAGTTCTATAAAAGAATCGTAAAACTAATGATCATTCATTATATTTCTATGCTAAGTATTAAATCCGAAGCCTAATTAATAGCAATAAAGTATTTTATGCAACAAAAATATAACAAATATGTTTATTTCAAAAGTACATGTTTTACTTTGAACATTTACTTTCTACAAACACTAACTTTTTTTTTCCGTCTGAGACGTTACGTGCTAGCATTCCACATTTACAAGTATTTCATTTTTTTACGTCACGCGATGGCCGATATTTTATTGGAATATAAACTACCTTTATGACAAAGCAGGCATGTTCAGTTCCTTTATTCTCAAAGTTGAAGTTAGTTATTATATGTTTTTCGATTTATCAAAAAAAAAAAAAAAAAACACCGCTCACGACTTCTTTGTTTTCACAACAGTTCACGAGTCACTGATCTATGTGACGACGCGAAGGACACTTGCAATATGTAGTGTTCAGCCTTTAACGATATTTTTAAAGCTCTTCTGAAACGGAAGTACTTGTTAGTTGTGAGAATAATCAATTTTATTTGTTCCATTTGTTTTTCAGATACTTAAGTTTTCAAAATGCATGTATGCAAATTAAATCTTTTAACTTCAAAGATATAATCTAAACAGTTTCTAATCTGTTTCTACTGCAAACTGGAAGTCAAAATGTAATACCTACACCAAAAAACTGATACAGACAATCCAATGACATAAGCTGAACAGCTAACTAGAAACACGTTTAATACTTCTCAAACAGTTATCTTCACAGAACAACTATACAATGTACATACTTTTATTTAGGTTAACTTTGAGTCTTATCAAACAACTCTTTCCTAATACAAACTTTTTAATATATTTGAGTAGGAAAAGTAATTGGAAGGACCAGTGCTACATTCTACTAGAAAGGCTACAAAATACTATTTTGAAATTTTTTTTGAACTTTTGTTGAATTTTGTGGAAACTTTTTGTTGCGATACATTTATAAAATATTGCATGACATTCGCAAATAGAGGAAGCGGGTAAATTGAAGCATGGCGCTTTGGGAGAAAGGGTGTGTTACATGCCTACTTTTCAGTACCTTTGGTTCTTGATTAGTGTGGTATGCATTACAATATTATGGTTAAGAGGCGTAATTACGAAGCGTTAAATTTAATTCAATAACCGAATTCTTATAATTACGTTCTTTATCTCGCTCTGGTTGACACTAAACGCGAGACAATACAAGTATACTTGTATATATTATAACAGAGGGAGTGAGATCAAATATTTTTAAAAAGAAAGTGACACCATTTATGGCAAGCCCTGTAGGCAAAAAACAGTTGGAAATATTGTAAACACCTAAATGCCTTATACAATGATCCTAATGTTTGGAAGCTATTTTTGAAGTTGATCAACATGCTCTTCCTTCAATGTCATACTATAAGGGTGTTTAAATCAAAAGGTACCAAACGATAATGTGCTTTAAATAAAGATTTTTTTAGTATGCATCATAGGCCTGAGCACCACAATCCCACTGATTAACTAACAGAAGGATTCCTAGTTCCAAGAATTTTTGAGGCTATGACGAGACCCTATGTTTCACAGTGTCCTTGAGTTCGTCGTTCGAAATGAAGCGCGTCTCTTTCATATGTTTTTTTTTTTTTTTTTCAAACGATCAAATACATGGAAATAGCATCACGATTGCGAAGCAGATGGTCGAAAGACTCGCACTTGAGCTTGACCAGTGTTGCCTGGGTGAACCTGGAAACGTGTGGACGCGTCTTATCACGGAGCAGGACCACTATTCGTTAGCAGCCCTGGTCTTTTGTTCTTGATGAACCTGCGTGGTCTTTCGAGTGTCTAGATATATCGATATGCGAAGTCGCTTAACGATTTGCATAGGGGTCAAACCATATAGGTTTGATTAATGGGTGCGCTCGACCATTTTTATTTTCTTTGAAACTTATACCCCTAAAAGATGCATATGAAAGATGTTTAAAATCATTTTTATTTTTTCTCTAAACTGGAACTTTGATAAAAACCATAAGCCTAAAACAAAAACCATATTTGAACGTCTTCAGGAAATTATGCAAGTAAAGGAAAATGAATGAGAACACTATAAATATAAAACAAATATATATTTTTTTTATTTCGTTTTTGAAACAAACATTGGTGAGACAAGGTATTTCACACACAAATCAAATATCATTAAGTCTTTTATCCTGATATTAATCCATTATTCAGTAAACGTACAATGTAAAAGAGAACATTCTTATAAAGTATATTTAATTAGCACCTATTGTTAAACTGCTGCCTAGTCTTTGAAAAACGAATTTACAATATTAATTATACGCATTAATTTAAAGCGGCAGCCAATGACGAAGTAAATTAAGAATTTAATTTAATATTGGTATTTCATAAGAATTCGTGTTCTGTCTCTTACGAGCTGCGGATCGCCATTGATTATTAGGTGTCAAGTATTTTCAATAAGATGTGCTGATATTAAGTAAAGAGATGTTAGCCTGAAATGCCTCTTTGTAAAAATGTGTTTTTATTATTTTTGTAACATATACAGCATACGTGAAATTTAAATAAAGTAGATCATTAATGCGAACGTTGGTAATTTTCGTAATTGTTTAATAACTTTTCTTCAAAAAGTCGGACTGTTTTGAGCCAAAAACCTGCAAAAGGGATTGGAATTTTTTGAAACATATTTTTATATCTTCGAAGGGGAAAAGATGCTTTTAGGAACGCTACGAAATGAGGGTCCCTGAGACGAATTAAATTGCCTTTCTTCGGCATATTTTGGCAGAAAATGCGGAAAATTTCGTGATTTTATTACTATATTGATATTGTAATTATTATTGCACTTAGTTAACCTAATAAGTGTAATTTACTTCTTATTTCCAGCGTTTTAGAATGCTGGATGCAAGGGGAAAAAAACACTGCTTTTTTAATCTGTTTTGCTCATGCATGCGTGATTGGATTTTTAATGAAAAATGTGAGTTTACTCATACTTTTTAAATGAAAAAGGTACAGAGAAATGTTACCCACAAGTTGAAAAAAAAACAGTACTTAAAAATGTTTGTTCACCTCATTTAGTCATACCTGCTCAGCGGGTTCGGTTTTGGATTCAAGTCTGAGTGTACGAAATGTCCGGTTGTGAAATCAATTAATCCAAAATTTTTTGATATATGGATTATTGGATACTAGTATCATAGTGTTTAAATTTCCAGTTCTAACCCTTTTGTTTACAATGTTCTATATTGCTTGATAATAAACGTATTTATGACATGTTTTACACTAAGCCCCATTAATCGTGTAAACAGTCATAAATTAGGGGCGACTAAAATTTTTAAGCTTGAAACTTAAATAGAATACTTGAAGCTATTCTTAAGCTTCTCAAAATCCAAGTTTTTTCACTGTCTGTAGTACAACTACAGTTCGAAATATTTTTACATTGGTAAAGTAGGCTTTCCATAGAACATCACATTCAAATAGTTTGTTTATGCTCATTCACTAATTGAGTACCCATTATTTCCCTTGCCACTTTAAGTTTTAACTTCCTAGTACTCTTCGCATTCTTATTCTCCATACACAGAAAGGAAATGTATATGGGTTTTTTTACTCTCTGGTCTGTCAAAAATTCTTATTTGAAAAGCAATACCTGCCATGACTTCTTACTTATGCACAATTACATTTCAGGACACTTACACAAAGCGGTTTTTAAAAATGTAAATTTTTATATATCTTGAATGTTTTTTTTTTTTTTCATTTTCGCAGCTACGCTTGTGTTTTTCAATAGAGTTCTTTATGTCCTCCGTAAGCAGACTTATTTTTGTATGGACAAAAGGGAAGCTCGAAACGTGTGTCTGTAATCAGTTACTAATTTGTTCTTTAGCAATGTTGTGATAACGTTAATGCACAAAGATTCATTTCGTAAAGCAATACTTTTTTGGGGTGAAATAATTTTAGAAAATATTTTCTACAAATGCTTTCTATTTTCTCTACACCTCAAAATTTATTTCTTAAAACGTGGAAAATTTGGCCACAAAATCTTTCTGATAGAAGTTCATATTACCCTCTTAAGGGGGTCCGGGACACATTTTGAAAATTTTTTTATTATGTACTTTAGAGTTTTGAAATTTTTTGAACTGATTCATCATTTATTTAATAAGCAAAATCATAACATAAATATGAAAAAAAATATTTTTTTATTTAAATTTAATTAGTTTTTTTCAAAAAAATGGGGTTGCTTTAAATTGCTATAACTCAAAATATTGTTGGTCAATTTTCAATTTTTTTTCAAAAAAGTATGCACAAATATCTAAGCTTTAATTTTTATTCGGCGATTTTAAAAATATTGATTCAGTAAAAAATAAAAAATATTTGAAGAAAAATTTCGAAAAATTCGAAGATACTTTTAAAAAAAAAATCATAATTTTTGAAGTAAACGTTTTTTTCAAATTCGCCGAATAAAAATTAAAGTAAATTATTTGAAAAAGATATGTTCCAAGTTTCATTACTTTATCTCTATCGGTTCCTGACTTATAAGAGTTTGAATGTAAGAAATCGGGAAAAATTGCATCATGGAGAAAAACGCGTTTAAAGTTTTAAAGTTATGTACACATTCGTTAGATGCATGCAACAAAAATAATTATAACTTTCGTTCTATTTAAGGTAGAAACAAGGTTCAAGCGTCCTCTTAAGCAGAAAAAAACGGAGCAATTTTTCAAATTATAAAAAAAAAATTGCAAAATTTGAGGATTTTTGTGTCCCGGACCCCCTTAAGTTTAAAAATAATGTATTGTAAAAATAGTTGGATTCACCAAGCACAAAATCGCACACAGATTTTCTAGCATTAATTTTTTTTTATGGTGACTCATATTTTAGTTGCATTGAAGTGAGCTTGCTACTTTTATGCCATTTGTTATGGCAGCTCTAGATGAAAACAGACCCTTTTACTTTGTGTAGTGAGTGCTATTGAGAAATTTCTTGACGCTCTTAAGCAACAACTAATTGGGAATTTTAGAAAAAAAATGCGATTTATCTGCCAACATTTGTGGTAGGTACTGACCAAAAATGTTTGTCTCATCCATGTAAAAAAAAAAAAAAAACTTGTTCCGAGCATTGTCTAAAACGTTGTCAACTAAATCACCAGTAAAAGTCTGTCATTACAGAAGGCTTACAGTAGGAAATAGAGTTTTTGTCTGTATAATGATACAGAAAAGGTACGATAGATACACAAAAACCATTCTGTAGCGTTACTGAAAAAGTTCTTCTTCAAAGAGTTAAAAAATCAACATCTGAACAATGAATTTTTCTGGGTACGTGTAGAGTTTATATATGATACTATATTAAAATATATATTTTTTTCATGAACATAGAGTTCTACTATTTACAGTACAGTCGATTAAAATATCCAAACATGATAATTCAAAAACGATATAATTAAAATACAAATGTTTTTACACATAAGGGGTGAAACTTCAGTTGCCTAACAGGGGATTTAAATAAGGTTAAAATCGACCCACCCTACTGTTCACTTAAATATTCAGAATTCTTCCAGAAATGGTGATGACATTTTCATTTTGACATTTGATTGAGAAAACTGATTAACTTTAGTTATGGGCTTTTAAACACTTTCTTGATCCAAGCACGCACAAATGAGCTGTTAAAAAGTTACAAATCTGTGTCAAAGATAAAATCGAAATATGTTTTACAGCAATCTTAAAAAGTTTTTGGCGAAGCATAATGTAGAAACCTCCCCCCTCTCCCATCCCCTTTCATTATGAGTTCGCCTGTAAAAATGACGTAACACTAGCTATATACCGTATAAGGTTTTATGATGTCTGATCACGTCAACTTGATCATCGATAAATCTGTTTTTATGTTTACACTATTGATTTAACTGAAAATCGAAAAGTATTTTATGGGAATGTTTTAAGACGAGTTCAACGTCTTTGCAACATCTGTTACATAGAGGAATGAGCTTGTAATAGGTAGATTGTCACGTTTTTTTTCTGTCTGATACATAACTTATTTTTGCTTATCACGTTTAGTGGAAAAATATTCCACTTTTTATGCCTGCATGCTCTTACACTCCACAATTACTAAAGTGATTAATAATTTTTGAAAATACTTTCTGGCAGCTGTCATGCAGTATTATTTTTATGTATTCGATTTTTTTTTTGTTTGGTTTTATTTTGCATTGAGTCGAAATTTCGTAGTCCTTATAGGTTTTCTAAAAATTTCTTACAGACTAATGAATTCTAATTTTTTAAAAATTCTTAACATATTTTTGGATATAGGCATATACAGAACTTTGATTTGTTTATAGAGCTTTATGAGACTAATATGATATATAGGGGGCCGACATGCTGCACTTAAGAGATAAAGGTGTATGAGAAATTTATTTTGTTCCTACTAGACGCCAAATTTAAGGGGAAAAACTCTAGATATTTTAATTTGTTTTACAAACCGATACGTTTTTTCAAACTAATAACACTTTTAACAAACTTTATACTTTTTGCTTAATGTTAACCAAAATATTGATTTGATGTTTTCGACAAATTTTAAGCCTATCGTTTTCACAATTTTTGGTGTTCTAAGTCTAATAGTAAAATTGTTGAAGCCACGTTTCATGTAAATTTATAACCTGTAATTACTTCAAATGTGTACTTATTTTCTAGAGTGAAACAAGACTATATATATATATATATAATGTCAAAGTTACACTGATTACGAGTGCAAATCAAAGTCTTTGCGCCTATTTTTTTATTTGCCAAAAACAGGTACATACAGGTAATTACAAATATACGTAGTGTACTATGTACCTTACATTATTTCTCCACATAGTCACCACACCGGTTCAGACATTAGTCCCATCGCAGCACTAAATTAGAGATCCCACTGTGGTAAATTCTTCCAGCTGCCTGTAGAACCACCGTCAGACCGCGTTCTTGGTTCCTTCGTCACATGTGAATCCCTGTCCTGCCAGAAAATCCTTCAGTGGAGCGAAAACGTGAAAATCACTAGGGCAAGGTCTGAACTATAGGTGCCCCTGTGAATTGCTATGGGGTTTTGACCGTTGCTCCATACAAGACGAATAACACTTCGCTGCTTATAAGTTGTGGACGTCTGCAGAACAACCGTCACCTTAAAGGACTGATTGCAGTTCCGCTCTTCCGAGCAAAAATCAGATACTGCTGGTACGATTCAAGGAACTGTCACTGCTGGGAATGTACATGTTTGCTTTGTATTCAGAGCCAGATTTTGGTTAAAAAACATAGGCGCAGAGATTTTTTGATTTGCCCTTGTAGTAGGGTAAATTTCAACCAACTCATTACTTCTAAATGGTTTTTACAATAATTATTTCTAATTTTTGAAAAAATTACATACTTCAAGCGTTTTAATAGAAATAACAACACTAGTAAAATATAAGTTACGCACTTCAGAAGAAAAGTGTTGGATCAATGTCACCCCGAGTGACTCTAATACGTTAAAGCATTACACTGTTTTATTATATTGTGTGCCTGTAGTGTGTTGAATAACACGGTTTCAATTAACTTGTCCATTAATATGAAAATGGTTACAAATTCTAGTAGTTTCCATCAGCAATTTCCATCAATTTAATGTAATACGAAACACTCCATTTAATATCATATTCCAAATCACGACTCATGGCTAGCACTCATTTAATGGATTACAGGATCTCCATTTACCATGGACTCTCTCTGGGTGCAGAGCCATTCCAAATGCCGAATGTTAAAGATAAATTTAATGCACCATGTCTAAAATTATGCTGCTTCACTGTGCTAGATTAAGTAATTTCTCATGAATGAATTCAAACAGTGAAATAGTCCTAATGCAACAATGACCATTTTAAACATACTTTAATTTATTTTTGTCTTTCATTTTTACTTCCTTTTACAAAAAAGGAAGTATTGTATTCGCGAAAAAAATTTCACTCAAAAATCGGCCTTAATTTCCATTTTTCTCATCCCCGAATGACTGTTAAGTTTTTTTTTTTTCGACCCGACCACACGTATATATGCATAGGAACGTACAGACACCCGAAATATCCATTTTGACGACCACCGAGTTTAATACAACGAATTTTCTCGTGACGTCCGTATGTACGTGCGTATGTGTGTATGTGCGTATGTATCTCGCATAACTCAAGAACGGTATGTCCTAGAAAGTTGAAATTTGGTACATAGACTCCTAGTAGGGTCTAGTTGTGCACCTTTTTCTCTTTTGGTTGCATTCGGATGTTCCTAAGGGTTTTTTTTTTGCCCCTCTTTGGGAGGAAACCATTGTTAATTTCGACGTAAACTCAAGTGGTGTTATAATTTATCGGACAGTTGGCGATGTATCGCCAATCTTTTGGTCGCCAACTTTCGTCACCAACTTGGCGATTTTTTTTTTTTTTTTTTTTTTGAATTTGGTTTTAATTTCGCTACTGTTGGTGATATTTAGAGAGTAAACAATTGAATCACATTAAATTGCCAATAATGGGGAAATGGCATTAAATTGGAGGAAAGTAAGTCACGTGATGTACACATCAACTCGTTTTTCTCAAAATAAGTGTAATATGACGCGTAAAAGAAACCATTATGATATAAGTATGGCAACAAGAAATGTGAAGAAATGTAACCGATGTAATTGTCCATAAGACGGTTAGCACAAAGCTTAGTCACTTCGGATCAAACAATTTATTCCATAATTGAAGACATAGTAGGGATTTGCGTTTTTCGGAGCTTCAGTGTGGGCAGCTTTAAAAATATCCCGTTTATTTGATTGATAACTATTTATTTTTATGTAACCAAATACGTAGAATCTAATGTTAGCAAAAACTTAGTAAGGAATTGTGTTTTAGTTGCTTTGAATCACATTTTATCTATTTTAATCTACATTGCTCATATTTTAAAAGTTTTATTTTTATCTTTTTTTATTTTGTTTTGTTTCGTGTCGTGTTGTGTATATATACATTATATTTCGATACATTATGATCAATTTTGTTGTTCTGAAGTTTTGGTTTCCTGATGACACGTTAGCATACTTATAACTTGCAATTTTCCGTTTCTGAAGAACCATGTTTGGGTGTAATACGCAACAAAATTGTATTTAAAAATGTAATATGTTTTTTTGCATCATTGTCGGTGGTGTTTTTTTTTAAATTATAATACGCATTAATTAATGGTTTTTAAAAGAGGCATAAGTATCTCCAACTATCATAAGGTATTTAATAATTCTTTAAGTTTTTCATGTTCATTTTGTAAAAATATAGTTTATATACTCAGAGAATTAAAGTTAGTTTTGTAAACCTTGTTTAAGAATCCTAAACTAACCATCTTTCATCTGAAAAATCACGGATATTATTTCACGTAATGCATTCACATTCCTCGTATCAAATTTTGCGCATGTTATTTCAATGTTACATATTCCATGTTTATTCAAGCTATGAGGAAGAAGATAAAACTGTCTGTGACCAGTTTCTGTCTCTTAAAACTGCTATATCAGTTTTCCTTTAGTTTATCATCAAAGATTCCTTTTCAGATTGCAAAACAAGGTCGTATTTCGCAAGTTTCTTTATTTGCTTTAGACAATAATGTTGTAGAGTATGATTGAAAAATCAAACCGTTTATATAAAATAACAGTTTGTAATAAATGAGAACCTATGTTCAAAATGAGCTTATGCTGAATATTTTAATCCTGTCAAGTTTCATGCACTGGTTTGAAGTAATTCAAAATCTTAAATAATAATAATAATAATAACAGCAGCAATTTATTGTATTTTTAACAACAACTGTTTGCATATTAATTTAAAACTACATAAGAAGTTTATCTAAAACATAATTACCCTGCGTACCAGCATAGAGTTCATGGTACAAACCATGTATATCTCTCAAACAGGGCCGATCCTAGCAGGTGTGCAGAGTGTGCACCGCACAAGGGCGGCCAAAGCAAGGGGCGGCCGCAGTCCGCATCATATAATTCTTATAATCAAGCAAAATTCCTCAAGAATTTCTCACAAGATAACTTATAATAAGTAGAATAAATATGCTGATTTTTAAATGTTCAATTGTCAGAGTATGTGTCGATTTCCCAACAGCATAGCATAGTTTAGGAAAAATAGAATGTTAGGGAACATTGTGTTGGTTCATTGTCTATTAATATCTACTCTTAACATGCTTCATTTGGTTGCAAAATTTGTGACACAGAACCGGTAATCAGGCATGGATACAGGGGACTGGAAAGGCCCCCTTCTGAAGCATGAAATGGTGCCGTCTAAAAGGAGCACCGAAGTAATGTTTATCCCCCCCCCCCCAAGCTTTTATAGACCTAAACAATGAAGACATATTTTATTTATTTAAAAAAAAGCTATACTGATTAGATACTCTCGCAAGCATTTCAAACAACAAACTATGTAACAAACTCTGTAACAAACTCTGTGTTTAACAATCGTGGATGCGTGGAGAGAAGAAAGTGAAAAATTGCGATTCCCTTGAGGGTAACATATATGAATGACGAACTAAAATGTTGCACTTTTCCTCTTTATGACAATTTTTCTGATTAAAATCTTGAATGAACAGCCCGGTTTCAGATCAGGTAGGAGGACAGGGCCTTTGACCCGGGAAACAAATTTAAATGTAGCTCCAAAACGAAGATCCAAAAGGATGCCATGACCTCCTTGACGAAACTAAAGAAGGCTTAAAATTGCGTTTCTACGACTTTACTTTCGGAAAATTTCGCTGGTTGAACCATCGATCTTAAGGACCCAATTTAGTCTCTGATTCACCTCTTCCCCCTTAACTTAATCAAACATAGCATAAAAATGTTGGCTCCAAAATCCAAAACGTGTTTTCAGACGACAGTTATCATCAAACGTCATATAAAATTGCTTTGGCATTTTTCGAAATTTTTGCAGCGGAGGACCCAGAAATCAATTCGCAAACATTACTACCGAAGACAGTCTCAATTAGTGTCTTTAGAGGAGACCCTAATTCCACCCCCTCTCACTTAACGTATTGGAAAACAAACTAAAATTGCGTTTTTCAAACATCAGTTTCAAGAACTTTTGGGGAAAGATCCCGGATCCCCCTTTTCTCCAACGCAATCACTATACTTGAAAATTTCGTTTTTAGACGGTTCCGTGGAGCCACAACTTCCTGCCTAAACCACCCTGAAATTGACTTCAGTTTCAAAAACACAGTTCGTGAGGGCACACTGAACCCCCGCCTGCTCTTAGTCCCATTGTTATCAAACACTGCTTAAAATATGATTTTGGGACTTATATTTCTAAAGAATTCCGGAGGAGAACTGTCCGGCCTGTGTAACTTTTCACGGCGCTAGGGCATATCCATCAATCGTCGAGGTGATGTGGACAAAAGTCTACAATTAGACAACTTAATGTCAAAATGTGTTTTTGAAACAATAGTGCCCATAAATTACCGGAGGAAAGATGCCAGACCCCCTACCGTCACCAAAGACAGCTTAGTTTGAGTTTTAAACTTCAATTTCGAAAATTTTTGTTACTAGACTACCGAATCTCCTTCCCTCCAGCAACGTCAACAAAGATAGCCCAAAATTGCGGGTTTAGAATTTCAGTTTCGGAGATTTTTCGGGAAGAACGCCGATCCTTCCTAAGCTGCGGTCTTAAAAAATAGCTTCAAATTGATTTCAATATTGAAAGAATTTTAGGAAAGAACTGCAACATTACTTTCACCTAAAGTCTCGAAAAAGTTCCTAAAATTGCGATATTTGACGTCAATTTAAAAATTTATCCATGCACCTTGAATGTACTTGACTCTTTCGTCCTTGCAACCAAACACAACTAAAGATTAACTAAAAATATTTTTCATACGCCAATTTCGATAATTTTCTTGGAGCAATCCTCCTCTCCTGAACCCCTGACACCTTCCCCCACACTTCCCCTTCCTCCGTCCCTTCTCTGATGTCACCGAAGAAAGACCATAAAATGCGTTTTTACGACTAGTAAATTTTGGTATCTATTACTTTCTTCAAAGATATAAATTGTACCTAAGGAGTTTCTTACTATAAAAAAATTCTTCTTTTTATAGGATCATTCTTCTTCCCCCCCCCCCTTTTTTTTAAACTCGAACTTCGTATAGAAATTTAAAGAAAGATTTATATAGATGTTAAAGATTAGTCAAAATATGCAAATTACTCTTGAGGGGCGGCACATAAGGTCTTTGCACACGGGCGGCCGACACCCTAGGATCGGCCCTGCTCTCAAATTAACCCGCCCTTAAAGATACCTTTGATAACTGACTTCGACTTCCCTAGAGACATCACCACACTCGCCCGACTCAGAAGAAAGCATTATAAGGGAATGAAAATAAATCCTGACTGAACAAGAACTCATCCTTACTGCAAGAACTGCCCAGAGACCCAACTCACACCAAGACTTGGGGCTTTGAATGCCCAAGCAATACTGCAGCGATCTTGAAACTCGGCTTGCTACCAGACAGAGATCTGCTGCAGGAGACTCTTTACAGTCCTGAGGCACCAAAGCTGGCGGCTGTGGTCCTTCGGACCTTTGACAATATTTAGCACAATATATGGACACGACATCATCATCATCATCATCTCTCAAATTTGAACCATTTTATTTTAAACATGTCGTTTTAATAATCGGAACAATACTCTGAAAACAAAATGTATTTGTGTATGAATAAATATGTTTTAAGTGATAAGAAAAGCGTATTTATTCATGCACAAATACATCAACTTGTTTTTCTGAAAATTTAAGACCTAATGCTTCATTAAATTCGAGCTAAAAGAAACATTTTTTAATGGGCCCCTTTTTTCAGTGGAGGACTTTGTTTTCTTGCTTCTCATTTCTGAAAATGTTTTACAATGCTACAATTATCACTACGCACAGCAATGAAACGTAAAAACATTTTAACTTTTTAAGCTATTATTTGTACCCTGTTGTTCATGCTTTTATAAGTATTATTCGATTTCAAGCATAATTATGTGACGTCACTAATATTATTGTGTATAAGACTGGAAATCAGGGAATGGAAATCAGGCTGAAGAATAATTTCTATGGGATAGGACGCAATATCGCGCGAAATACGTGAAATCGGAGAAATATTTTTTTTTTCTTCCAGAAAAAAAAAGGACAATGTAAAAGTGGAAATAAAAAAGGTGCTCCATATGAGGATGTGGTGAGGTATTATCAAATAGTCAGGGGGGGACAATGGGTTCGGTGTCAAAATGCTTCAAAATAGCTCATATTGACTGCACTGATAATTGAAAAAATATACACCTGCCATTTGTTTAAACTTCAAATTATTGATTTATGAAACACAAACGCATTTTTTCAAGGTTATTTGTGCAAAAACCCGTAACAAGAGTTATTCCGCGTTAACAAACATTTTCCCAATTCTTTAGAAATCAAAACATACAGCTGAAACAGTTTAAGCTTATAAACTCAAATGATCCTAATCTCAAAGTCCTCACTTTTATATTTTTAACAGTGTTTTTTCCCTTCATTCATGCTAGTTGTAAGCTGCTAAAAAAAAGTGGCTATTGAAAAAAGAAGCACGAAAAAAAAAAAAAAAAAAATATATATATATATATATATATATATATATATATATATATATATATATATATATATATATATATAAATTCCAACCTTTTCCTATTTGTTAGTCTTTAATCCAAAGGGCGTTTTTTAAACATCTCGAATACTCATTTCTGCATATGCTGCCGTTTACCTACCAACGGCAGTAGCACTGTGTAGCATAATTGTTATTAAATTTCAATGAAGTATTCATTTTCTGCCAAATAGGAAAGCGAATTACTAAATGCAGAACGGCTCGAAAAGACTTACCACCACATTCGACGCTACATTTTCACTAATTCACGGTACTTCATCTAACATGTTTATTTGCCTAAAGATACGTCATGTGCATTAGGGTCCCGAAAATTCAATTACCAATGTTTTAGTCTAGGAGCATTACAACTCAAAATGGTTATTGCGGGAAGTTCATATAGTTCGGATTGGGGCGGAATTCTGCAGCTACATTCTAAGCTGTTTGAAATAAGCTCTTAACATTTACTAGTTTTGAAATGGAAGTATTGAACGGAGTTTTGGAAATTGTAGCCTTTTAATAAGAGTATTTTATTTAAAAAATGACAACACACGTTTCAAACTACCAGAAACTAGATAGATCGGTAGGAAAAGAAATTCGATTATATTACAATACCGGTTTAAAA
Source organism: Uloborus diversus (assembly GCF_026930045.1). Classification (NCBI taxonomy): domain Eukaryota; kingdom Metazoa; phylum Arthropoda; class Arachnida; order Araneae; family Uloboridae; genus Uloborus; species Uloborus diversus. The sequence goes on from NC_072737.1 coordinate 38,832,553, forward strand.
CGTAAACGTTAAAGCAGATGTGGAGTCCAGCCATCCAAGGAAGAGATTCTAATTGTCAATTTAAAAAAATGAAAACTGTTTTAAAAAGGTGAAGAGACGTAATTTTTCTTAAATCAAAGGTATAGTCATAAAATTACATTTAATAAGTTTTTTTTTTTTTTTGGCTGAAAAAATTCACTCATTTATTAAGAAGATTATTGTGAGTAGTTGTCTGAAGAAGTTTTTTACAACAGGATCTGTGGACAACTGACAACAGCTTTTGATTTATTGACGTTCTTTTGCAGGACATATATTTTTCTACAAACTTCTATCATGCACGTTAGAAGAGGTTGCGAAAAATATTCTGGTTTATTTAAAAGACAATAATAAAATATCTCAAGCCATACTTTCCAAATAGTGTGACCTGTAGTGTTTAACTGTAATCAATTGCTTGTAATATCTAGGTAAGACATATGAGAGGGTGTCCACAAATAATGTTACACTTTCAGGGAGCGGGGGTCGTGAATTTGGGACAGTTTGTGACAAAAAGTGTGACATCACGCCATTTTTGCAAAAAAAAAAAAAAAAACATATTAATGATAAATATCATGACGCGTAACAAAGGGGGGGGGAGTAAGCATGAGTGACAAAGAGGGTGGGAAAAGAGTGAAAAAAGTGTCACATCATTAATATGTAACCCATAGTTAAATATGTTGTATATATTTTTTTCTCAGTAAAAGGCAAGCATTGAGTTGAATTATATACATGCTTTTTTTTTAAGACTATTCACCTTTTTCATTCAAATCATTGAACTGAATGCATAATAAAGTACGGAAGGAAGAAATATTTTTAGGTACGTCTCATGCATTTTATTGCTAATACCAAGGATGCCTTTCGATTACACACCTGCTGACAGTTCTGCGAAAGTTTGGTGACTTATGTATCATGTGCCGATATTTATTTTAACTAAGTGTGGCAAATGATCGTGTCATTTTACAAGATTTTTCTTTCTCCCTTGAACTCCATTTAAAAAATTCAATAAAAATAGGAAAGAAAAAAAATTTTTGCAAAATAATAAATGCTACTCCAACTTGCTTCTAGTTTAGCCTCTTAAGGTACGTTTTTTTTTTTGGTGAAACTGGCAAAAAATGATCGATTTTTTTTTGACAAAAATTTGCTACATAAATATAGTGCAGGTTGTTTTTTTAAATTTCAGTGTTGTGGGGAGGAGAGTAAATAGGGATTGGGGGGTAAGGTATTGGTTATTATTAAAAAAATTGTTATATACAACGAAAGTGTAAATGATTTGATTACATGTTTATTTTATTATTTACTTTATTCTCATTACTAGTATTTGGTTATTTACATGTGATTTCATCTGAATTTGTTTCTGTTTTTAAATTTTTAAATTCCTTCGTCGTTTTTGCAGGAATTTTGAACACAAAAATGTGTGCAAAACAAAGAAAAAAAAGAAAACATATAGATTGATGTTTGAACAAAACTTTTCAATCCATAAATTGTTTTCTTAAAATATACTTTAACTTTTTTAAAAGAAATTATTTGGCATCTATCAGTGATTTTTTTTAAATGATAGCTCATTAATTACAGGGGTGCCCACCTAGGGTGGTCATGGCACAGACTTCGCCATTGGAATTTTTAGGAGGGAGGGGTTGAGGGGTGTTTTTCTTATTTTTAGGGGGGCTCTTGCTTTGCAGGGGGTCCTTGCGATATTTCGGGAGGTGCGCCCTTGATCTTAAGGGGGGGGCACCCCTGAATATAACGTATGTGTGTATACAGGGTGCGGAGAAAGTTCCCACAATTTTGTTTAAAACGTTTTTTTAGCGTTAAAATCGTATGTTGGCGATTTATTTGGCACATATTGTTTATTGGCATTAAAAGTATTTGAGGTTTAATCATTTGTTCTTTGTTAGTTCATTGAATTAGTGAGCTATGAATCGTGAAAATGTGCGTGTTACTCTCGTTGGATTAGACAAGAAGGGAATGAAAACAACCGATATTATTCGAACGACTGGATTCAAGAGTAAAACAGTCTGACGCTACAAGGAGACTAGAGGGACCGTCGTCCAACCACCGCAACGACTCCAGCGAATGTGCAGAAGATCCGCTGTCGCATCCGTCGCAATCCAGAGCGCTCAATGCGAAAGATGGCCAAAGAACTGGAGATCAGCGAAAAAAGCGTCCGAACCATTGTGAAAAACAAGTTGGGACTTCGTTCTTACAAGATCAATCACCTTCACTTCCTCAATGACACAATGAAGTAGAAAAGATTGATAAAAGCTCGACGGATGCTTGTCTTGACCGCTGGTGCTCGCCTTTCGAAGGTTCTCTTTACCGATGAGAAGATCTTCACCATCGAGCTCACACATAACCGTCAAAATCATCGCCAACTGCTTTAGAAGGGTCAGAAGAAGATCACTGATGCATAAGCATCGGACACAGTCACTTTCCAGGCTCCGTAATGATCTTGGCTGGCATTTGTGCCACTGGGAAAACGCCGCTTGTTTTCATTGACAGAAACGTCAAAATTAATGCTGTGAGCTATCAGTTTCGGGTTCTGTACGATGTACTGAGGCCATGGGCAACAGAACACTTTGTCCAAGATAGATTCACACTCCAACAAGACTGGGCTCCTGCGCTTTCGGCCCGATCGACAATTGCCATCTGCGAAAATCGGTTTCCAGGTTTTTGGGGCACGGATGTTTGGCCCCCTAACTCATCGGACCTCAACCCGATAGATTATTCTGTGTGGTCAATCGGAGGAAAAACTCTCGGGAAAACGATACGCCACGGTCGACATGCTCAAAACGGCTCTGAGGCGTGCCTGGAATGAAATAACGGTGGAAGCGTGCGCGAGTATCGTCGGCAATTTCAGACTGCGGCTCCGTAAATGTATTGAAGCCCAAGGAGCCAATTTTGAACAATTGTTATAATTTTTTTGTTTAATGTTATTAGTATTGTTTCAATAAAGAGTTTTTATTGCTTTAACTTGTTGATTTGTTGAATTATGTGTTAGTTATAGCCTATTGAAATATGTAATAAAATTGTGGGAACTTTCTCCGCACCCTGTATATATATATATATATATATATATATATATATTAATGTGTGAGTGTGTATATATATTATATATAAAATAATAATGTGTGTGTTTGTTTACCATAAGTTTATACACAACATAGATAGACTTATACTAATTGTCCATTAAAAAATAGCAAACTTTAGTTTCATCTCATAGTAAAAAACTAACAGAACATCTTTACATAAAAAAATACATTATATTTGGGTCATTCTCCAGAAAACGTAACTCTTAAACGCAAATATTTTTTTAATTTCGAAGCCTTTTGTTTCCTTTTTTTTTTTTAATTCTTACATGAAAGTGTTATCTACTAGAAGTGACCCTAAACAATGGCCCAGCTTAGTTCCAATTACTTTATTCATAAATTAAAAAAATAAATAAAAAATGCCTTATTCAAGGAAGTAAAAAAAAGAAAAGAAAAACCTTTTAACGTTTAAAAATCGAGGCCAATTTAATATCAAAGTAGTATATTTGTTAATTGTGAAAAACAATGAGATATTTTAATAATAAGTGTGAATCTAATATTAAGCACTCCTAATTGAAGTACGGTTTAATTAGTTGTCATCCTTTTACTTCAAATGTGTGTTAAAAATAGTATTTAGTAAATTTGAGAATATACTGGCAATTTATAATTGTGGTGGAATGCTTAAGATTGATATATTTCCCCTCCATCATTTATTTTTGCCTCAGAAATAGTGTCATTGATAAGGTCATTGAAGTGAGGAATTTGCCACTAATATAGGCCTACTGGATACATTTTTCAGAGAAGTAATTTTTTTTTCTTCACTGCTACAATCTACACATGTTAGTCATATGAAAACATGTTCACTTCATTTTTTACATTAATTTACATTCCTGAAATTCAAGTTCACGGAGGTGAGAAGTCGAAAATAAATCTATATCTGCTTGTTCTTCAACAAAAAACTCACAACTTCTTTATGACTGAAAATAAACAAAGCGGCTCCCTTGTATCATGGAAAAATAAAATTTGATGTCATTCCTACCACGTGTTAATGAGGAATTGCATTTTTCTGTTTAGGTAACGGAGGTGAGAAATTATTGTGTGACATGACTTCTTAGCCTACTAAAATGAACTTAAACACAATATAAAAAAATAAATATAGTTAAACAATTAGTATTTGAGACACTTGTGAAAGGAATACTAAATAAATAAGTATATACGTTTCGTTAAATAAATTATTAAGCATCATAAACAGTCACACAAGGTGTGAGACACGCCACGGAGGTGAGAATTTACATGCTGTGAACCAAAAATGTACTAAAATAAAAATTATTATTAAAAATGTTGGCAGGTTTAAAAAGATACATTTTTGATGAAAATAAAAAGCATTGTTAAATGATTTGTTCCTTAAAGTTTTACTGTAAAAGGCGTGTGACAGAAAAGTTACACTTTTTGAAGGGTGACCCGTAAACAAATGACAAGCGCAGTCGAGAACGGGTCCCAAAATTTAATTAACAGCTAGCTGGTTAACAATTTTTGGCATAAAAAGTATGCCTTCTTAATTGCATTTTATGTTTATTTTAACCTTTCAACTGTCCAGACTTTGGACAGCTGAACATCCAAAAGTAACGTATCAATTAAAATGAAAAAAAAACCTAAAAGCAACTAAAAGGAATACTGCAAGTAATCCAGAAACGAAAGAACACAAAACACACATTACTTGAATCCAAAGAAACGAAATATTTGAATGAAAAAAATATGAATGAAAAAACCCTTGTTATTTGATTAGCATTATATTACTTTCACATCACCTATATGTGCTTAATTGAACCTTTGTAATTATTGAAGTTATGTCATAAAGGAATAGAAATACAAGACAAAATACACCCGTTAGGTATAATTATAATGTTTTAGTAAATAAATTAGGCCGAATTAAGAACAGTTTTCGTTAAAAACAAAAGCATAATTTATGCTCATACGTAAACAAGCACAAATAAAGTAAAGAAACACGTTTCCAGTTTTCTTTCATTCTTCCCTAGCTTAAGCAGTGACATTTTTATTTTGAGTGACAAATTGTTTCGAGCGAAGAAAAAAAAACAATGCGATATTTTTTGTCCTAAATGAGCAATTCTACTAACAAAGAATTATGTAGCATTTTCTCTAAATGGCTTGAGGCAATTAATTCGTAGTTACTCCTCCAGGTGTCGTCCAAAACAAGAACTTTCATTTTCCATTGAAAATAATCGCGTCAGCACAAAGTAGCAGCTTATCATTCGGCCTTGAGGCAGTACGCTCATAATTGAGCATAATTCTTTCTGTTTTCAGAACCAAGGACGTCTCATAAGTTCTTTTCTCAGCTGTTTTATTTTGCTGTTGTAGATCATCAGCTTCGGATTTGCCTAAGCCAACAAATTTATTCCTTAATGTCTTCTGCTTTGTTTTCATCCGCAATTGTTGTGTGTTCTGAACACAATGATGCAGCTTTGTTCCGTAAACACGGTTGTAAAATAGAATGTGTAAAGGATGGGAAATTCGCCTTGTTGTGATCATTTTTAATTTAAAAACATTGTGCGCACTCGAAGATGTTTTATTTCCTGTTATTAACATGTTCTGTTTTTGTTCATTGCCATGTTCACAGCGTAAATCAATTTGTCAAACGGTGGAACTTGATTAACGAATTGCTTAGGTTTCTCACTTGAGCGTAGGAGTTTTGGATACAAATTTGATCCAAATAGAAATATTTCACTGCAACTTTTTAAATTTATCTTTCGCGAAATTATTTTGTTTTTTAACACGTGTTTTGGCGTTAAAAAGAACGTCTTTTTCAATGCAAAAGAAATGAGCTCATGGATGAAAAGACAAAAGAGATGTCTTTTCAACAAAAAGCTCATTTCTTTTGCATTGAAAAGGTGCTCCTTGTAACGACGAAACACGTGTCTGCAGTAATCTGCAGTTTGTGCTTTTTGACGTTGCTATTTCTTATTTTACCTTCAGACGAGCTCAAGTTACGTTACATTTAGGATGCTTACTTAAAAATTATAAATTGTTAACTAAATGTAGTTGTGATTTGGACATATTAAGCATATCTTTGTATAATTTCAAAGCTAGGTATTGATTTTCTATTTTTTTTTTCTAATTGGTGCTTTGACTTTTACTTCTCTTCTCATTTTAATTGTTGTCTTACCGCAGTAAATGGCTTTTTCCGTAATGTGCTACGTTTTAACTTCCTTTTACAAAAGAAGGAAGTATTGTATTCGCGAAAAAATTGTCACTCAAAAATCGACCTTAATTTCCATTTTGCTTACCCCCGAATGAATGTTGAGTTTCTTTCTTTTTTTTTTTTTTTTTGACTCGACCACACGTGGATAAGAGTCTAAGAACGTATAGACACGCGAAATATCCATTTTGACGATTCCCGAGTTAGATACAACGAATTTTCTTGTGTCGTCTGTATGTACGTATGTATGTATGTGCGTATATGAATATGTGCGGATGTGCGTATGTATGTCGCATAGCTCAAGAACGATATGTCCTAGAAAGTTGAAATTTGGTACGTAGACTCCTAGTGGGATCTAGTTGTGTACCTCCCATTTTGGTTGCATTCGAGTGTTTCTAATTCTTTTGCCCTTCTTTTTTTTTGGGGGGGGGGAATGATTGTTAATTTCCATGTAAACTCAAGTGGTGTTATAATTTGGTGGACACTTGGCGATATATCACCAGTCTTTAGGTCGCCAAGTTTTGTCGCCAACTTGGCGACAAATTTGGCGGTTTTTTTTTTTTTTTAATTTTTAATTTGGTTTCAATTTGGCCAGTGTTGGTGGTATTTAGAGAGTTAACTATTGAAACACATTAAAATTGCAATAATGGAGAAATAACATTAAATTGGTGTAAAAGGAAGCCATCACATCAGCTTTTTTGTCATGAGAGCCTTCCAACATTATTTTTATGTGTATATGTTTAAACGGTTTTCGAGGCTTCATTTAACGGGTAGTAAAAACGTACTTACTTCTTTTTAAATGCAGAGAAAAAAATATTTTTCTTCTTCGATAGCAGCAGTTTGTTTTTTATGGTCGTTTCATGCCGAAAAAGTGATTACAAATCATTTCAGCACGAATGGATTCAGAGAGTACCTGCAACAATCAATAATTTTATTTCTTCGGGAAATACAGAGCGCTGCTTCGTTCCTCAAGTTTTATGAAAAAGATTATTAAGCACAACAATGCAGCTAAACCGGATTTTATATCATTTAGAATCAAAGTTCGTTTTTATTTTGATCTTATCTTATAGAAATCTTATTATCTTATATCTATGTTACCTAGAAGGCTTAATTTTCCACAAAAAAAGTAGATTAACTCTATATTAATCATATTTTTACCAATGTATAAATAGATTGGATTCTGTCAGACTCTGTGACTATTCTCCAAAAAAGAAAACCAATACAGATAAGCTTCCGTTGCATGAAAATTGATACCTGGTCTTGGATGCAGTTTGAAATTCCTCAATAACATCTAACCTTAACACGATAGAGATTGAAAAATATATTTTAGTAATATTCGACAACTATAAGATAAATAAATTCATGTGTGCTGAAAAGTAAAATAAGAAATAACAACGTCAAGCAGCACAAATTGCAAATTACTCCAAACACGTGTTTCGGCGGTACAAGGAACATCTTTTTTGAATGCAAAAGAAATGAGCTTATGGATGAAAAGCTTTTGCCGGATGTCTTTTCATCCATCAGCTCAATTCTTTTGCATTGAAAAAGGCGTTCCTTTAACGCCGAAACACGTGTTTGGGGTAATTTGGATATTGCGCTATTTGACGTTCTTATTTATTTCTTATGCTCCAATAACTTTGTTATTCAGTCAAGTTCCATTCCTTTCACAAAGCTATGTAATGTAATTTTTTTCAAATGCTAGTTAAAATTCATTATGATTTTTTCATCTTTGAAATGTCATCTTACGTTGCGAGAATAAATTTCTCTGAAATGTTATGTCGTTAATTATTTTGTGTGTTATGATTAGACACACCTTTTTTAAATTAAATAAAAAGACAAAAAAGTTTTACATTCTCTTTAATTTTGTGGAAATAATTACTAGTTTCAGTACATAGTGACATTAAGCTGAAAGCTAATAACCATGAATATTTATAGGGGTTCCTTTTTCAGAGGAAGTGCAGTAAAAATACATAGACACTAATCTCGAATGTATCAGAAATAGTACCGACACCAAAAACTGTGAACGAATTTCTTGTTGTAAGGAACCGCATTTCCTTGTTTTTTTTAAAATAAATTCAAGAAACCTAAAGTTTTAATTTGCGGTATACCATTTATCAAATAAAATAACTTTTAAAAGTATCTCAAGAATGTTTTGAACTTACTTTTATGAACACCGACACGTTAATTTGTTTCGATTGCTGTCAAAGAAGTAACATAATTACAAAATAACTTCCGCATATTTTAAATTGATTTGCATTGTTCCTTTTTTAGTATTATTCACATGCTACTTTTCAAATCTTCATTAGCATTTCAACTCTTTCTTTCTTTTTGTTACTTCGTCGAAATTCGGTAATGTTGAAATAATTAGTATTGATTTACATACAATGTGACTGTAGTCATTACCCGCTGCATTGCTGTAGTTGAGACATATTCAGTTTTAGTTTAAAAACTTGGTTTTATTGCCTTAAAAATTGACATGTGGTGTAATAAATTTTGACTGTCTTCTAAAATTAAAAATATAAATTTAATTGCCGTCTTTTTTAATCTTTACTATTTAACGTCGTAATTTGTCTACAAAGGCCCGTTAAGAGAGGTTTTATAAAGAACAAAACATTATAGCAACACATATTTTATTTATTTATTTTATTATATATTTTTCATTTTTGGTTTCTTTTAGAGAAACATAGATAACTGGATTTTACCTGATAATCCACGCTCATTATTCGGGATTAGGAGCCCATTTACAGCGACCAAAAAACTAGCTTATTGGCGGTATTTTCAATCCCCACAAAGAAAACTAATTTTAAAAAGTTAGTTTTTGAAAAGTGGATCATTGTAGATAGACAACTGAAGACAACTCCTCTACTTCTCCCCCGAATGGTAACAAGACCTTCTCGGTTTTGGTGGGAGATGTGGAGTGACATTCAAACGCCATCCAACTAAGAAACCCGGATTAACAGCGGACTTGATTGAAATTTTGAAGAAAAAAAATATAGTAACACCATCAAAATCAGCATTTTGTGTACATAATTGAGGTTGATTGCCATTTGAAGAAAAACATATAAATTTTTTTAACCACCTTGCAGTTCTTGACGAGATATCTCTTCCATTTAACATGTAATTCTGGGACTGCCCAACTGCAAGGGGGTTTAGGTAAAATTTTGGAGAGAAAACGATGTTACTTTCATAAACATAAATAATAAGAAGAATTAATTACAAAATGGTTAAAAGTTATTTAACATTTTTGAAACAACATATCTTTCAAAAACAGTCTGATTAAAGACAAAAATATTTAAAAATATGCTGGTGCAATAACAAAGTCATAATGAGTAGAATGTCACAATTGGTAATATGGTCGTAATCAGTAAATTGTTGGCTTTAGTAAATTGGTGGAAAACATTCATTGTAGATAGAATAACTACCTACGCCTGGAAGGAGGAAGGCGGGCTTGTAGTATATTTAGCTACAGGGTGCTTTGTAAACGGGGGTTATCGGAAGTCCAGGTCAGGGTTGTGAGCCGGTTCATTGCATTTTCTTTGTGAACGCGGCAAATAAATAAATTTCCGTGGGTGTTTTTTTTTTAATTATTATTTTGTTTAGTTGTGAGCCAGTTGTTATTCAGTTAGTAAGTCAATGTTTAACCCTCCATTGACGAATTTTGTCGTAATGTAATAAGGTAGCTATTCACCATCATTAGCAGCTTAACTTTAACTTAATAACCTTTCCTTAATCTTCCTTTTTTCTCTCCAAAGCAACTTTTTCAATACCACATGCGGGATTTACCATGTCGCATATGTCGCAAAAGCGAGGGTTCCCCATGACCAATGCACCGTCCGATGAAGATTCAAAACTGCTCATGGTGAATATTTACATAGTTCCGTGATAGACAAGAGTTCCTAAAAAAAAACATTGCGACCGTCCACCAAATCTCTAATTTCCCAGTTTTATGTGCTTACAATTTCAAATATTTTGGCGAACTATCAATGGTAGAAACAAATATCCATCCCACAATCATTGTGATGGGCGCTAAGCGAGGGATGTTGACCTCTGACTGTTTGGAGATTTTTATCTTGCCTCCCGTCTGAGACTTAAAATCTCTTTAGACAGGTGCGCCACTTCTTTATTCAGTGCCGAAACTGTTGAGCCTGAGTCTGGTACTTCTTTTATGACGCGAGAGGGGTAATTCGAAGCAGAACATGATCAGTCCACCATCGAGGTATCTCTGCTGCGTGAGTAGAATACAAGCTAAGCAAAACTGTTGTCAGCATTATGGGATTCACTTATTATCCTTTGAGGGTTAATGAGTTGGAAAGCGATGCTGGAGATCCACAGATAAAGCTTCTAGAAAGAATTGAAAATATTTTTCTACTCACAACAATTGTAATTGTTTCAACAAAAAGTTATTTTTGCCAAGCGATCATGTCAGTCATTTTCTCAGAAAGCTTTTCGTCTTTAAGACGGGCAGTAGCAAAGTATTTTCTTTTAAGATTCAGTATTATAAGGTTATCTTTTGTTGTAGTGCTTTCTAAAGGGTATGTATTGATGCTTTCGAAGTAACACTTAAACCGCGCAGTTAACTTTTGTATTAAAACTATTGATTACCTTGTATTAATTATTGGCTGCCGTTAGTGCTTTTTAGGAGAAATAATCCTTACAAGTGGTAACTGCGTGGCTTTGCCCGTAGTAGAAAATTAAAAGGTCATTTGCTTCGGTACTATATTTACAAATATTGGATGATAATTGAATTGCCAATTTGCTATACTCATTTGCTTGCCCTTGTTACGGTTCCACGTTATGATAATTTCGTCCACGTTGTGATAATTTGTTCGGTAAAACTTTCTTAAAATTGGAATAGAAAAAGAACAAAATCGAATTTTCGAAAAAACGCTTAGAGGTGCACACCCCCATGCTGCAAGCTAACTTTGTGCCAAATTTCATGAAAATCGGCTGAACGGTCTAGGCGCTATGCGCATCACAGAGATCCAGACAGACTTTTATTATTAGTAAAGATGTTCCTTTCTTATATAGTTTTGACATTGCTAGGTAAAGTAGTTGGTTCACAAATGCTAGTTGGTTCACAAATGCAGTAAGTCTTGGTGTAGAAAAAAATATTTAAAAAAAAAAAAGGCAAGTAAAAGTACTGTTTTAGCTAGTAAAAGATCATTAACACTTAGTTCTGGGAAATTTTAACACAAATATTGCCGTAAAATGGTGTGTTTACGGTGCAGAAAAATATTACCAGAAAAGTTTAAAAAAAAAAAATGCAGCACCAAATTTATACATTGCATTTTTTCGGTGTAAAGCCTAGAATTTTCGGTCACTGTTCTTTTTTCGAGTCCATTTCAGTACAGGAGCTAGACTGTAAGATAAATTCTAATTAATGTTATCTTTAATTCTACCGCAAAGTTTAATAGGATTGTGCGGCAATAATTACTGACAAAATGATTGCCCCGACATTTTACCGAAAAGCTCTTGGAAAACTTTTGGCAGCGAAAGCATGAGATGCATTTCGTTTATATTGACCTCACGAAAGAAAAGTTTCCTCATTTGGAATGACAACGCGTTCATGTCCATTTTTTCTGTTAGTCTGAAGTTTTTGTTTATAATTTGCATATCGTTGGAAAAAAAATTAAAATGTGATTTTTATAGAGTCCTCTGAAGTATTCAAACGAATAATAATTAAATATGTGTTCCAAATCATAACTCACAGGAAAGATCTTAGAAATCTCGTAAAACGCAAGAACATCCCAAATTTAAAACTCCTGGCAAGTTTTAGGTCTGAAATGCATTTTGTTTTTTAATTGACTCCAAAAATATATGACGTCACTCCAAACGACTTTTGTGGTGTCTGTAAATAAATCGTGGTAAGATCTGAAATATTCCAAATTATAAGTTCAACATAAACGAACAAATGACGAATGATAAGAAAAATGAAATAAAAATTATAATAACGCCCACATTTCCTCATTTGATGTAAGTAGAGAAAAAAAAAAGAAAGAAAACGAAACGTATTACACAAATCATCCCGATTTCGAAACTCACAAGAAAACAGTCTCTTAATAAGGGCGTAATGAACCCTTTGATGCCTCAGAGAAAGCAAATCTTCTGCATGGAGGAACCAATCTTGCACGTGATGCTCATTCATTAACTCCCATCTCAGCACGTTGTAAAACAAGAGACTTAAACTAAGATTTACGCTTCACGGCCGCTATTTCCGCATTCGCTGCCTCGAAATTTGTCATCAAATAAACGATTGTGCTTAAGAGCAGAAGGTTACAAAAAGAGCACATTAGCTTGAGCCAGAATGAAATCTCGTCATAATACAACGTCAGGGACATTACGGAGAAGAAAATAAAAGATAGGAGCTAACGTCCTTGGCTATGTAAGGAAGTAGAAAAAAAAAAGAAATGGTCCAATTATGGATGAGCTGCACAAGGCCGTCCGATAAGTTACTACATTTTGCGATGATTTCAAATTTCCCTTGTAAGGAATTATACTGAAGCGGCACCTGGTGTCTTTATTGGGAGTAAAGGGGGAAACTGAAAGTGAGAAAAGGTGTTATAGAACTCGTTTTAATTGCGCATTTAAGGTACATTATTAAAATTCGTTTTATTTTAAGAGGACTTTCTGGTGGAGCTTTTACAACGCACTGATGAATCCGACATTTTGGCTCCCGGAGAGATTTGTATCCATTCTTGTTTGAATTATTTGAATGGAGTATTGTTCAAGTTGCTTTTTTTTATCTGTGGTGAATAAAAACCGTCATAACGTAGAATGAAACGCCATTTTAACAAATCTAGCAAGCATAATTACAATTTTCAATGCAATTTTCATTTGTCAGAAAATGTTTACCGTCGAAACAACGCTAATTTCATTTCTCGCTAGTTTTCAATCCGAATTATTGCACTATTTCATTTGTCACGGACATTAGGGTGACAACACATTATTCAGCGCTAACTGAAACTAAACAGATAAAAACTGAAAAAGAAAACATATGCCTCGCAAAACATATGTCCAAGTAAACATTATGCGTAAAAAAAATCTCAAAATACTTCATTTAATTGCAGGCTCTCTGCGATCCCCGATAATGTTTACATTTCACTCTTGTTCGTTCAAAATGATAACTGTCACCAAGCCGCAAAATACCAAATAATATTAAAAATAAATAAAAAATAAATTAATTAATCTCACCTCCATTGATCATATGAATGAACTACTCAATACCATTCTTATTCGCCGTTCACATCAACTATATATTCGTCGAATTGGGGTTATATCGTGGGATTTCAGGTATCTTATTTTGTCTCATTTTAAATTATTATTTGTTAAAGAAAATTTAAAATTCGACACACTTAAAAATTTTGAACAGCACGGTCACAAGTTAGGCCTGTGCCATCTAAGTGAATTGCTTCAAAACATAATTCTTTGTGAGTAGTTTAATAAGTTTTGAATAGTTTGTTATTAAAAAAAAAAAAAAATAGTATCGAGATATGATGCAATTCAGTTTAATTCAAAATTCAACTTCTCTGATTAGCAGAATGAAAAGAGGCAGGGAAGCGCTCTCATTGGCTGTCTGCTAAGCCGTTGTAGACCTCTTTTCAAGGAATTGTTATTAAACATAGTTTTTGGTGTTTTACATCAATAACTAATTTGGTTTTAATTAATTTTGCTAATTAAAGTAGAATGACTAGATAACCATAATTAAGAATGACCTAGTATGGTAATATATCAATATTGAAGGGGCTTGGAATTATTGAACATTCATTTTTCCAAGTTCTTGTATAAAAGTTTTGATAGTGGTTGTGAAAGTATGTAGAATAGGGTTTTCAGGAATGTTAGAAACATTTTCACACCTGGGGATAGTGTTTTTGCTGTAGTTATTGAATACTTTTTGTTTAACTTACCTTTTTCTAGAATTGCCAATCGAGCTGGGCATTTAGAATAATATGCAGTGTGTTGTGCACCACAATTAATACATTTTGGAGTTATTTTAGAATTGTTATTGCTGCAAATTTATGAATTGTGCTCCCGAGTGCAAACATCAAATCAACTATGGAAAGCACTGCAGTCTCTCATTAACGGCGGCTGATGAACGACTGACCAGCTTACGTATAGGTTATCACCTGTCCGATGAGACACCTGCTTTGTCCTCACAAAATTAAATTGTTTTACCTATAAGGCTAATTTCTCAAGCTGCCGCAAAGGTAGGTCACTGTGACCTTAAACAAATTCCAATATTCGTCGAATTTTGTCTGACGATTCGGCTAAACTATAATAATTCGGCAAATTAATCTTCATTCTGCAAATTTAGAGTTACTGCCCTTCCGAAAATTTAATTTCGCAGCTCACCTGACCGCAAGGTAGCTTACACAAGCTATAATAAAGCATGAATAATGCAATGCATTTAAAGCAATTACAAAAGTATTTTAAGTTTGGAAATAAACTGTCGCAGGCGTCATTTCGTCTTACACGGTTAACTTATTTTGGGACAACCGAAGTCAAGCGAAATTTTCAGTAAGTTAAAGCCCTAAAGCCAGGGCTAAGGCAGAAATACATAAAATACACCGCCAGCCCAATCATTCCAAAGTCCTCGGATGGAATGGCTGAGCTAGCGGTGTATTTTATGTATTTCTGCATTAGCTCTGGCTATAGGGCGGTAACTTACTGAAAATACCATGCCTTGCATGCAATGTTCGAGATAAACCGCACCATTGCTTCTTTCACTAGCCTCGTCAGTGCTAATTCTGTATTAGCTACCAGTTTGTATGGCTCTCTTGGGTAACTATGGCTCTAATTTTCAGAGTCTCCTCTTTTGGGGCTGTAAAAAGGTTTTCCACTTCCAGCTCAGTTACTTACTATTCCGGGCTGATGAGTGCTTATAAGCACGAAACTGCAGTCCTCGGATGGAATGATTGAGCTGGCGGTGTATTTTATGTATTTCAGGCGAAATGTTCCGCTCTTATAGAAGTAACATCTAAGTCGCATGTGGATAATCTATTGCATTATTTGAAAATTTATTAAAGAAGCACCTGCTAATAAATAATGTTTGGAAAGAATACATATTAGCCACTGTATTTATCAATTAAAAATCTTACTATTATAATACATGCGAAAGTTTGCATGGATGTTTGTTACTCTCTCACGCAAGAACTAAATAGATTTTAAACTTTACTTTTTGACTTTGAAACTTTACAATAATATAGCTTATACCTTAGAATAACACATTGGGTAGTTTTCATCCCGTTGGGAGGGGAAACCCCTCAAAAGAGGGGGGGGACATGATTTTCACATGAATTCGCTTATAAGGGGACGAAAAAATACTTGCACACATTAACATTATTTGAGGCAGTGAGAAGCAAAGGGATGCAAGCGAACATTTTCGAGTAAAACGCGTTTAAAAATTAGCGCCTAGGTAGGCTTTCATTATTTTTTTTTTCTAAATCATGCTGTACAGCAGCAACTACCAGGGCTACCAGTATCATCTCTTGCCCCAATACAGAAGAGAGGTTCACCTATCATGTGTGGTTGTTATCTAAAATTTTTTAATTTTGCCACTTACATCCCTTTGCTTTTGCTTCTCACTTCCTCATAGGTCTATCGGAAGCGCTGATTTTTTCTGCTGAAGATAAGATCAGTTCGAAATTTCTAAGTTGGTGAAAAAATTAGTTATAAGCTTTTTAGTTTCGTGTTCGAAAGCTTTCCTCAACACATTGCAGTATTTAGTGTATCGTCTCCCTGTTGATAGCTAGAACTGTTGTATTGTTGAATATTTTTGCTTTTCGTCTGACAGTTCGAGGATTCTCTCAGGTCAAATCTTAAAGTAACGTTTTCTCACAAGATTAGTAAGGAATAAACGGATTTGGCTGATTATTTTCCACTTTAATTGACCTTTAACGCAAGTAATGGTTTTTTTATTTTTATTTTTATTTATTTATTTTTTTTGCACCCTTTGGACACATATTCATTATTCTTTCGACCAGCAGGGCCAAACTTTTTGCTGAAAGAGTTCAATAGCTGAGAGATTTTTCAATTTTTTTAACTGGCGCTGTTTTTGAAGTCACAGACTTCATAGTAATGTTTCTCGGCTTTCACCATGCAGCCAAAATGTCGCCATCAAAAAAAAAAAAAAAAAAACTTTAAAGCTTTTGTCAATATATAAAATAATCCACCAACTAAATCCAAAAGAAAATCCATGGCAAATCCATCAAGTCTCACCTCCTCTAATATTTTTCTTTTTATGTCAAATCATTGTGAAAAAAAGTTTCGTATAATTTAAATTGACGGCAACCCGTGCCGAATTGTGCTTTAATATGTTAACCAGCACTGTGAAATAGGTAAAATTGAAGGAAAAAAAAAGAAATCTTAGAAGTTCGAAATTTTTATGAGGATAAAACGCTGCCCCTGTAGCTCCGCATTTACCACAACAATGTTTATCCAAATTAAAGTATATTTATGTATATATATGTGTCCAGTAGATGACCTAATTTTTTTTATTTTCTTTATAAAAATGTTTTTTTTCTATTTATCTTTTTTAAATTACATATACATTTGAATTAAATATCAAGCTTTAAAATTATTAACGAACACATTTTAAAATCAACAATGAAATGAATGAATTTCATGAATTCAATATGAAAAAAGTAACATGTTTGAAATGAAAAAAAAAAAAAATGCTCTAACTTGAAAAAATCCATATCTTTGAGTACTATGTGAGAGACATAGTACCCAGTACTATGTCAGAGACATAGCACTTAAGAGATTAGAGTACTGTGAGAGTACAGATATTGCAAGTGAGCAAAAGTTAATGTGTAAATTATGTTTCAACATAACACATTCAACGCGTACACAACTTAACATTCGTTTTCGTTAACCATTGACCGTGCAATAAAAGATGCAAATCTATTTTTATCTGCATTTGTTTTGTTCTCCTAGAATCATTTCTTTTTCCTTCTCATCACATTTTCCACAACATTATTTTTTCTTATCTTCTGTAATTTTATTATTTAGTATTCTCAGTCGAGCTGCGCTTGTCCTTTTATCTTATCAGCGCCAGGACAGAAATGCAAATGCAAGTATGTGTCGAGACCAAAGCCTCCTCAACCCTGAAACATGCCATTTATCAACATACTTCGTGACCTTGCTAAAATCTCAAATGCGCGCCACGGGAATAGCAACGAGTTTAGAGATGATATTCTCCTGTCTTTGACGCAAATTCGCTTCATGGTTTGAATTTTAATTTTACTTTCTGTAGATTTATCTCAGATTCGTTAAAGATTGTTGATGTTTCCGAGAAAAATCTCTGGTAAACCAAACAAAAAAACAATTTTTCAACTTACTGCTGTAGCAAGTAGTGGGTATTCGATGTTTTCTTAGATTTTTCTCTAAAATAAATGTATCGGTGCAACCATGGAAACACGATATATTTTGCTAAACGCACGAAACTGAATTTTTGCCAATAAAAAATTCATCAAAAGTTGCTTTAATGACCTTCTATAAATGATCTGTTTGGGGTATTTAAGTGGGATGATCATTTCATTAAATGGTCATGGGAAAGTTAATCAGGGCGTTTCATAAAGTGACACGGAAATAAACGCTTCATCACGTTTCATGACTATGTCCGATTATTAAAGCAATTACGTCGCTTCTTTGGGTCATTTTGTGTGATTTGAGGATGATGCAGACTTGGTACTATCGTACAGTTGTACTATCTAGTTGAAATGAAAACATCATAGGTTGCCTGTTGTAGTGTTTCAACAGCATTTAATGTTAGTTCTTAAGAATAATAACAAAGCTTTAATTTATCTTTACTTGTGCACAGTTAAGGAAGTATTGTACTCAAGAAAATGCTTTATTCAAATATATTTATATCAGTCCTGAATAAATTTTGCCTAGATTTTTTCGGTCCATTCCTTTGTGTGGATGAACGTAAAAAACATGTGGGGAACCAAATTATCCAACTTTGGTGGTTTCTTGGCATTATTTCGTCAAGGATTTTAAGTTTTTTTAAGATGTCGTTTTTGTCTTAAAATTATGTGTCACTCTCTTGGTTACAATTGTTTAGTCAAGAAGAATATGTTAAATTGATTTGGCGGAGATTTTATAGAACAGATGTCAAACAATTGCGATTTTTCTACCGTGTATCTCTCAAACTGTCCTTCCTGCAACGGTTTTACAGCAATTTAGGACGTGTAAGTATTATGTTGGTGGAACGTGGGGCAAAGTGAAATAGCGGGGGAGGTTAAATGAAGAATTTTTTCCTCTGCTTTTAACGCCACCTATCTAGTAATATTTTAACTATGTAGTAATACGTGTAGTCTATTCCAGTAAAGAAAAAGTAATGTTATATTCTCTGAAAATCAAAGAATATAACAATACAAGCAATTTTCAAATTATTGACACTCATATTGCAATAATTTGTTGTAAGCCAAAAACTATTTCTGTTATTTTTCAATGATAAAGTTCTTGTTGTTAACATTTTGAATATTAGTTGACCCCTACAAATATTCTGTGCAGTATTTATTTGCTTAATATTTAGCTTATTTGTGTTATAAATGTTTGCATACGGTGCATGTTTAAATAGTTCATTTCATTCAATCTTTTGTATTTTTTTTTTACGTATTTCTTTAATTAATTACTAGTGGTACCCGCACGGCTTTGCCGTAGTATATTAAAAGGTCATTTGGTTCGCCTCAATATTTACAAATATTGGATAATGAATTTCTTGCCAATTTGCTACATTCATTTGCTTGCCTATGTTACGGTAAAACGTTATGATAATTTCGTAATTTAGTCGTCCACGTTGTGATAATTTGTTTTAAAAATTTTCTTAAAATTGAAATAGAAAAAGAACAAAATCGAATTTTCGAAAAATCACTTCGAGGTGCACACCCCATGTTACAAACTAACTTTGTGCCAAATTTCATGAAAATCGGCCGAGCGGTCTAGGCGATACGCGCGTCTCAGACACGCAGACAGACTTTCAGCTTTATTATTAGTAAAGATTTCATTTACATTTCTTCTCCCTTATTTATTCGTCCAATCACCATTATTAACTG
The DNA here is from genome assembly GCF_026930045.1 of Uloborus diversus. Lineage (NCBI taxonomy): Eukaryota > Metazoa > Arthropoda > Arachnida > Araneae > Uloboridae > Uloborus > Uloborus diversus. The sequence continues at coordinate 38,851,863 of NC_072737.1, forward strand.
ATTTATTTTTCTTATTTGTTAACCTATTTACTGATTTATTTATTATAGGTACAAATTTACTGCCAAAAATAAAAAAAAATAATGTTTCAATGCAAGTTTTCTAAAAAATACTATGTTCTTTCTTATGTACTGCAATTTTCAAAACACATTTCCAATCTGTTCATTTTAAAAAAAGCTCAGTCATCTTATCTATTTCACTTTGCCCCACATTCCCCTACCTTTGTTAATTCTTAAATACCTTTTACAGTGAACTCTCTCTATCTGAACGCTCTCTAATGAACACCCCGATATTCAGAAGAAATGTTGATGGTCCCGTGGAACATATTTGAATTGATTCCGTCTCCCTCTATAGCACGCTCCCCTAAAATCTGAAGACTTTTTTTCGGTCCCATTAGTGTTCAAAATAGAGAGATTCTACAGTATAATATATTTTTGATCTTTTTTAACCTGTTGCAAAGTCAGATTTTAGACGCAAATAAAACTATCCATTATTTTCATAGAATGCAAATTTTCATTTAAATGAATTAATAAATAAATATTGGCAATAATAAATTAAGAACTGGTGTTTTAATTTTAAGTATGGTATTCTTTGAATTACCGTGAGAAGAGCGCGCGCTTATTTTATGAAGTTAAAGCACAATATAACCAATCTATCAATTCTAACTACTTCTACACCAACTAAGTTTTAAATTTCGGGTATTATCTTATTATATTTAACAAAACCTATTCTCAAGTGATCTTCAAAATATTTACGGATAATTAACAATTAATCTAGTTAATGCGATGATGAAAGAACTTGGAAATTAAGACTGGCTGAGAAAGTGATAGAAATCCGATGAGACCTAGAAAAGATCATCGAAAATTCATTTCTCGATCGGAGGGTTAACCCTTGAAAATGTCTAGGTCAGAAGGGACTTGACATTTGTTGGAAACACCTTAAGTCCCAAGGGAATTATCTAATAAGATAAATCCAATATGGAATATTGGGAGTGGTCTGAATACAAATCCGCTGAATCCGAACATGGCATGGAATAAATGAAAATAAGTGGATGATTTAGACGACCGATTTAATTAAATCATCGCTGATCTAGTGTTGCCGAGGGAGTTATTTCTTGAGTCACAGGGCTTACTCCTAATAAAGGAGTAATTTCCTAAATTGACGTCGCCGTAAATCTGTGACAATCAGTTTTATTTGCTGCTTGGAGGAATATTGGTGTGTGTCTTATGATAAAGTTGCAAACGTGGGTATAAATAATTGGTAATGTTTGTTTCGTACTTGTACTCAGAAACATGTTCTGAGTAAAAGTACGAATGCATTTAGAATTTGCCATTTGCTAAGCAAAGTTCAAAGAGTTGTAGTGTCCATAAGAAACTGTTTGACCATCTCTGATACTAAGATAGTGGGTAATAACTTGTCACCTCTGTTCAGACTTGATTAGCGTCAATAATATGCTACTGAACCATCTCTGATTAGTAAATTCCTTTCTGGAAGTGGAAAAAAAACTTACCACTAAGCTTAGAAATTGTTAGTGTCTATAATAAAAATGTTTGCTATCTCATGAAAATATTAAACATCAATGTCTAAACGCAAGACTTAAACTATCCAAAAAGGAAAGCACCAAGTTTTAAATTAAATATATTTTTAAAGCCTTAAGGGGTCCGGGACATATTTTGAAAAACATTTTATTAAATAATTTAGAGTTTTTGAAATTTTTTGCATTGAATCGCCATTTATAAAAAAATTAAAATCATCACATAAATATTTTTGAAAAAATTAATTTAAATTTATTATTTTTTTAGTGGGGCTCCTTTAAATCACTATAACTCAAAATATTCTCGGTCAATTTTCAATTTTTTCTGAAAAAAAAAAAAAAAGCACAATTATCTAAGCTTTTTTTTTGGCAATTTTAAAAATATTAATTCTATAAAAAATTAAAAATATTTGAAGAAAAATTTCGAAAAGTTGAAAGATACATTTAAAAAAAAAATCATAATTTTTGCAGTAAACGTTTTTTTTTTTTTTTTTTTAATTTGCCGAATAAAAATTATAGTAAACTGTTTGAAAAATATATGATCCAAATTCCATTAGTTTATCTTTATCGGTTCTTGACTTATAAAAATTTGAATGCAAGAAATCGGGAAAAACTGCCTCATGGAGAAAAATGCGTTTAAAGTTTTAAAGTTAAATATAATATTAGTTAAATGCATGCAACAAAAATAATTTAATCTTTTGTTCTAATTAAGATAGAAACAAGATTCAAGCGTCCTTTTAAGCAGAAAAAAACGGAGAAGGATTTAAAATGATTTAAAAATAATTGCAAAATTTAACGATTTTTGTATCTTGGACCCCCGTAAGTCCAAAATGAATTTAATTTCTTCAGTCGGCATAAATTTAAAAAAACAATTCAAAATGTATATACAGGGTCTGATCAATAAGTATCCGGACTGTTTCCAAAATCAAAATTTATTCCAAAATTTATTCCATCATTACAATCACTTAATAATCTTCAAAATACATTCCTCCTGAATCGATACACTTAGTTCGGCGCGTCTGCACTAGACACAAGCCCGCTGATAGTCAGTTTCCGAAACACTGTTGAGAACCTTCGTCGTCACCTCTTGAACCAGCTCGATGGTGTCGAACTGATGTCCTTTGAGCTCCATTTTCATTCACGAAAACAAGAAAAAGTCTGTTGGAGTCAGGTCTAATCTGTAGGAAACGTGAGGCGAAATTTCTACCCGCGAGAGATTTTGTTTCTCGCTTAAGTCTTTCGTCACCAGCTTCGCGCACACTTTCCTCAACGCAAGATCCTTTGTTGCAATGGTGTCGACGGTTCCAACTGAAATGCCGGTCTCCTCATTAATAAGGGAGAAGGTGAAATGCCTGTCCAAGTCCAAAACTGTTTTCACTTTGGCCATCATGAGCGGTTCAAGCAGTCATCGTGCGGTGATTGTCGTCGATGAGCTCCCGGCCTTCCTTAAACATTTTGTTCCACTTAAAAACTCTTGTACGGCTTAAGGCATCGTTCTCAGAAGCCTATTTAATGAACCCAAGGGTCTCAGACGCAAATTTCCTGAGATGAAAGCAAAATTTCATAGCGTACCATGCTAGCGCGATGACACCATAAAAAAAATCACACGCCACAAAAAACCACCTCCTGTCTCAACGCATGCTGCAAACATCTGAATTAAAGTGTGTATAAGGGTTGGAGGACCCCTCTACCGAAGCCAACCATTCGGAACGCCCTATACCACTCCGTTGAGGATACAGCGACGCAGTCCCGATACTTAATGATCATACCCTGTAAAACAAAAATGAATTTGAATTTTGACATATTGAATTCAAATTATATTTTTCGCAATCGCGAACTGCGAGTGGACACTACTCGTTTGGTGTATTGTTTCTACTAACAGCTCCTGTTCCCGAAATCGAATTAACTTATACCCGACCCTCTAGACTTTAAACAATTCCATTTAGACAAAAAACTGCATTCAGCGCGCAAAGAACTGCCTTGAGTATCTTTCTCCTTCTAAGCGGTGGTTCCTGTGTTCTTTGGTGCGAGACCTCCAGAATGTCCCTCCTCCGGGACGCTGGTGTGTATGTACGTCTGTGTGGAGCTGTGTAGGAGGTCTGTGAGTAGGCACGTGTGTGTGTGTGTGTAGGACATGGACGCCAACACCCAGGAAGTGCATATTCAGGTGGGCAATGCTGCTGCAGTAAGTCTAGGATATGATTCGGGTCCAAAAATCATACGAACGTATCAACTTTGGTCGAATGAGGTAAATAAACAGTTCTGCAAAAGCTATAACACTAATTATAATAACTTCTATATTGCATTTATAGATTAAAAATGTGGCGTATGAAGTGTCAAAACAACGGAGATCAGTTAACGTTACTACTTTAATGCACACTTAATTACTGTGATTGCTAAAAATGTATGACAAGGTGTACATATACAGGATATTCGAAAAGTACTTGGAAAATTAAAAAAAAAAAGCTACTGAAAAACAACATTGTATCGCAAGAAAATACATTTTGCGCAATAATACTTTACAGGCTCAAAATTTTTTATCACATCGTAAAATAATGGAAAAGGAAAAAAAAGAAAGAAGTGTAAGTAATCGTTGTATTATCACAGTAAAAAAAAAAAGTCACATGAGGTATCCCATCACTTTTTTAAACAGAAAGCAATACTTTTCATTTCCAGAGTTCAATTTGTGTACCGTTTGTGTACATGGGATGAACTTAAGTAACGTTTAAATGTGGTTTGAGCAACATACAATACACACAAAGGCTTGCACAGAATTTTTGGAGCCCGTCACAAATGCTTTTTCCGATCCCCCTCTATATTGTTCACCCCTATATTTCACGCCTTAGTTTAAAAAATAGTGGGCCCCCTTTTCAAGCTCGGGATTGGGCCAACAGTCGCATGAAACTCTGTAATGAAAGGCATTGATTTCAGTTGAATGTGATGATTAAATACCTCACTTGACGTTTGTTTTTTCTTAATCTGGCGACACAAACCGCATATTCATACGACAATTTGTTGCTTTTCTACGCATTTTTCAAATGTGGCAAAGACTTTTCGCACACCCTGCATATTTTATTTAAAATTGATATTTCCTTATAATTTTCATGAAGATCATAATCTATTAAGATATAAGCGGATTATTTAACAAGTCTGAAAATATATCTTTAAATACAGATTTCTGTGAATATGTAACTACTTCGTAAGGTACTTTGCAAAGATAATTTTAAACATTGCGAGAAGTTTCTGCTAATGATTCATTATTGTGGTGAAACATTGAGTACCGGAGAATTCGTTCTGATTTCAGCAGGAAGGAAATGCGTCTGTCACAAAATCTTTAATATCAAACTAAAACGAGGATTTATCTGTTTTAAATGAAGCCATTGCGCAATAAGTCATGTGGCTAAACGTTATTTTTAATGGTGGAACTAAAAATGTTAAGAAAAAGTTATTGGTAACGCAATGACGTGATTATATAACTATGGAGAACCGATTAACAGTTCACGATTTTTTTTTGTCCTTGTCGTATTGTTTGTGAATTTAACACAATGGTGAGTTCACAACAAGCATACAATAATAAAATACGCTTGTTGTAACAGACTGAAAGTGGTAACCACACTAGCAGCATGTCCACCTGCGATTTCAAATTTATACAAAAATAAATCTGTCACTTTTTTTTCGAACTTCTACGAATGATATCTGTAGAATTGCAATAATTTATCAAATTTGAAGTCTAGAAAATCAAAAACGAGACCTTTTCTGATTTGTGAGGGCAAGTTTAATACTCTTCTCAAAGCACTGTCAGGACTGTATGTCACATAGATTTTATCTGTTTTATATTTATTTTTTCTTTGTATCACGACAGCTCACAGCACATATATTTTCTCGTCTGAAGAAGTTTATTCATTCTCGTCAGGTTTATTCCAGGCCTAACTAATCCATAACCAGCTAGATGCGTCGTTTTCACTTCTTTTCTTCGGGGAAAAAAGACAACGCTAGGAATTTTTAAGATTTAAGAAGACGGTGGAAAATTATTTTCCTCCATAATTGCTTCCATGTTTCTTGTCACTAGAAAAATTAAAATAAACTATCTAGTTTATGGTAGAGGGGTTTTAATGTTGTATAGAGCTATAGAGTAAACTTAACGCACAATTGTACGAACGGAGTACAATCTAATGAAATATTACGCGGTTAGTAAACTTTGCACTTAAGTTATGTTAGCTTGCGGTTAGTAAAAATTAAAAATGAATAAATATATTGCGTTGAGAACGTTTTAATTTAGCAAGCTTGAATACAATATTTAAAGAATAGGAACATTGACAAGACTTTTGATGTAGACGTCTCCCGCTATTTTGAAAACGCCAAACTTTAAAAGAAAAAAGTAAAAAAAAATTCTGATGTTAAAGAAGCTTTAAAAAATAAATTAAATGATTTTTAAATTAGGTATTTAACTTTAACAGCACGTCCAAAAGAGAAAGAAAACTCTCGTTTTTTCTTTAAAAAATCCACCTTACTGCAAGCGTACAGTTGATAATTTACTAGTCTTAATTCCGGTGTCGTTAAAAAAAAATCGTTTTTTTTTTGTCTTTTTTCCAATTTCTGTGTCTTGGAGAGATAGTTTGTAAGGAGAAGAAGATGTTGAAGTAATGCAACTTGCCCTGATATATACCCATTATCTGGTTGCTTTTCTATGCAGGATAATGTCAGCCCCAAAAAACTCCAATAACAAAAAGGAAAACATTAAAAATATTTTTTTTCAAAATTTTTCTGCTTTGAACGACTGGTTAAGGAGTTAAGTGGTGTGCATATATTTATTCAACTAAACAACACAACTCAGTAAGAAAAGTAATTCATTCCATTTTGATTTTCTGTTTGAAAATTATCCATATTGGATTTAAAAAACTGAGAATGAGGTTATGATTTCCAAATTTTGGGCACCGAGGAACTGCTGGTTCACAACGTTTCTGATAGTGCAAAATCCTTGTAATTCAGAAATGTATGAATTCAACTTCAACTGGACATACAACACAATTGTGTGTGTGTGTGTGTGTTTTTTTTTTCTTTCTTTCTTTCTTTCTTTCTTTTTTTTTTTTTTTTTTGCAAATAATCCAACAGTTCAAATTATACAATTATAAGTTTTCTAACTATATTCAATTGCTTTTTAAAACAAATGACATTTTGTATAACGACACTTTATTTCAAACTGAAGAGCATCATGGTAAGAAAAGGAATGCTATTTTTCTATCTATCCCAATGTTGTAAAAGATGGCTCAAAATGTTTTCATCTCGGATATTGAAACAAAATTACTTCCTGCGACACGTTCCCCCACGCATCGATCAGGAAGCTCTTCGTCATTAGTTTCATTAGCACTTCCAGATGCTTCGATAAGTAGGAAGTCAGACATTTGATTCGAAACTAATTTCTTCCCGCAGACTTTCTTGAAAGTCACATCTACATAAACAAAGTTGTATAAAATTATCGCTCACCTCTTGTTGCATTGTTTGAAGTTCAAACAAAGTACAGTCGAAATCGATTGTACGATCAAGAAAGAGCCGTGAGATTTGCTCCTTATAACCGGGTGCGTGTTTAAACGTATTTGTGAAACACACACACGTACACAAATACTTGTTTTGAGTGTTTTAAACTTCTGTATGGTACCAAAGAAATTGGTTACTTTAAATGGCCTTATTTCGTGTTTAACTGTGTTTCGAGAAATGCTAAAAGCTTGAAAAGAACCCTCATTTGCAACGTTTTCAACAAATTGAATTGCATTCTAACCCTTTTGAACAGATACAATAGAAGGAGTAAAGACTTTCATTCCAGAAACAAAGGCACCAAGTTACGTGATAGAATTTAATGCGACGCATTAGAATAAATCGGTTTCCCTTCGCTAGTCTCTCGCAAAGCGCGTCAACCATTCGTAGATTCTGAGTCCATTAACTTGGTATTTTTGCCTCAGTTTTCGCCAAGCCAATGATTGGACTAGCTTCTTCCACTTATTAATTCTTGATCTAATACTCAAACCTGTTTTAGTACGATATTTTTTGTGCGGCATATGAATGTTTCAATATGTTGGAGCACAATTGTCGACGTTAACTAAAAAATGAATGCGAGTTAATAGCTTCAATATGCCAAATTTGAACCAGTTTACCGCAAGAAAGTTGAAGCGTTTTGTTCGTATAAAATAAGTGCATATGTAAAAAATAAACATATTTTAGAATGTTCGAATGTGTGTTTTTTTTTTAATTCGATTATGAAAGGTTTTGTAAGATTCCAAGTACCTGTATTATCTTGATTTCGTTTAAAAAAGCAATAAGTTTTAAATATTTCGTAATGTTCGAGGAGGCAAAAAAAAGAAAAAAAAAACTGAGGTTGCACAGTTTTGAGGGTCCACGAAAAGCCAAAGGTGCACCGACAAGCGGTGCCAGCCAGTTCGCTCCTGGTTACACAGTATGTTTGTGCTTATTTACAATTAGTTCAAGTTATTTTATCTTCAAAGTCATAACCATTTGCATCAACTCAGGTATCATTCTTTAATATTTTCGAAGAGTTTCATCCAATGTAGGAGTATGCATTTAATAACGGTCAGCTGTTCCTTATGATGCTATGAATATTATTATTATGGTTAGGAAGTAAGGTGGCTCGAAAAGAACTATTTTTTTCATTGCGGAATCGCGTTACCTCTCAAAAGTTGTAGTTTGGTCAAATGGTAAAAAAAAAGCTAAAAATTTAATTTTTCGAAAAATAATAAAATTAGTTTTCTTTATATTTTTGTAGGGAAACAGCCATAAATCGTCAGTACATGGCGTAGTTTGAACCTAAAAAATGTTTTACAGCTTTTACATAACATGTTTCATTTGCTCATGCGTCTTAAAATTAGCTAAAATCTCCTGAAATTTGAATCCCAATTTCAGGCACATATGCGCGAACTAAAGAACTTATTTAAAAGCTGTAAAATATTTTTTAGGTTCAAACTACATTATATACGGACAATTTATGACTGTTGCGTCATGAAAAAATACAAAAGAAAACTAATTGGTGGTTTCCAAAAAATTAGAAGTATTTTTTTTTTTTTTGAAAGAGCATGTTTAAAAATGTAGTATCTGACCATTTTATAAATATATTCAGTAAATTACCGCCCAATAGCCAGGGCTAAAGCAAAAATACATGAAATACACCGCCAGCTCAGTCATTTCCAGCCGAGGACTGCAGTTTCGTGCTTATTACCACTCATCAGCCCAGTGACTGAGCTGGCGGTGGGACTGATGAGTGCTTATAAGCACGAAACTGCGGTCCTCGGCTGGAAATGACTGAGCTGGCGGTGTATTTCATGCCTTTTATAAATAATTTGTTTAAGTTTAATATTTAAAAAAAAACTTAAATCGGTGCGCTTTTATTGTTTATATTCTGCCGATGACATCACAAATGATGAAATGCCATTCAGTGTAGCCCTTCACAGAGCAAAATATTTAATTTGCATCTTTACTCACGTGTATTGGCAACGCTAGTGTTCATAGCAAGCGTAGAGTGCAATGTTTAATTCGCTTCTTGATTATAAAAATGCGGAAACGCTGTAGAAAGATGCGCCAAAATGCATCATTTGTGACGTCATCAAGACCACGCCTTGTTTGAAAAACCGGACACTTAAAAAAAAATTAATAAAAAAATAAGTATTGGGAACATGAAAGTATTTTCAGGGCCCATGTTATTATTTTTGCTTATTCTATCAATTTCAGTGACTAAAAGTAGTACTTCTGACTGAAGGAAACAATCCCATTCTATTATTTTCTAAAATTTTCAACTTTTAACATTTTTTCGAACTTTCAGTCTCATGCGTGAACTGAAGATGTCAACTTAGATTATTTTTTTTAATTTCCCCCCAATTGAGGATACCAAGTTGCAACTTTTGAAAAGTAACGTCATTGCGAAATAAAAAAATCGATTTTTTTGAACCACCCTATTGGAAAGCATGTGAAGATAAAAATGTTTTTCTCACAACTGATTTGCTCCTTTTTATGAGGATTGTTTAAAAAATATCGTTGATGTTGAAACCGCCAACACTGTTATGCAGGAATTTCACTCATCGACCCTATGATGTCACCCTTGATCAACCCTTTCTGACCTATGATGTCATTATTAAAGGCCTTTATACTTTAGTGAAACTTACCAATATATTGTTGCATTGATCAAAAAATATTGAAAACAGTTCATTTAATAATTCACCGACTTTAGTTTTCAAAACAAAGTGTTCCTCATACTTAGATCCCTAGTAAAATACATTACTTTATGACGTTTTAGCAGGTAAAGGTTATAAAATAATCACCTAACCTAATCTGATTGTCTGATTAAATAAAGTGGGATAAGTTTGATGTCGTGATACATTCTAGACATCTTCTCTTCAAACTTTCAAAGATGTGCCCTCCATACATGAAGCATGTTTGCTTATTTTATGTTGATAAATGCAATGGCAATTGACCTCTTACCTTCAAATCACTTTCTTAAACAGTGCCGTTTTATTTATTTAAAAATATGCGTAGTAATACAAATTTTGCTTAAATATGTTTCAGGAAGTGAAAGATTTATTAAACATTTTTCCTCTTGTTGAAAGATTGATTAACTTTTGATAAAGGCTATTTTGGTAGGCTAAGCGGAACTACATCGTCTTCTTTGATTAATTGCAATACAAACTGACATTAGTTATAGCCTTTTTTTTATTTTGCATAAGGAAAAATTAGTTGGAAAAAAATTGTCATATGCATGCTTCAATACGAAACGTTTTAAACCTTCCCCCTCAAATTTTAAACGACGTGAAAGAATTTTTTTTTTAATTCCAAACATTCTCCATCCTATGAAAATGTATAAACTATTGATATTGTTAAAAGTAACTGATTTTTTCAAAAGTTGTAGAAATACGTGAAATCAATATAATGTGCTAAAAACAGTGAAAAACTCTTCCTGAACTGTGGTTTCGTTCAACTTCAACCTCCATCTTTTTTACTTTTTCTCCCTATCATCTCGCTCGTTTTGCTTGACAATGACACTATCATGTATAATAAAGGTTTCATGTTCGTCAAAGTTTACTAGTTATTTCCTTGTATTCTTTTGTTCTGAATTCTGAATTCAAAATTGACCTTCATTCTCTTCCATTTACTTAACAATTTTCCACAATTACAAAACCAGAACACAAACTTAAAAATGGAATTTGCGAAGGAAAAATGGAAAAGGTAAAAATGAATGTATCCAGATTTAAGGGCTAAAAATGCATTAATATCAACTTGCGTGGTTTAAGATAGTGAACCGAGGCAGGTTAATGTAATTTTTTCATGAATGGTATTTCGAAAAAAAAAAATGCATTAACTCCACTAGCGATATTTCGTTTTCAAAAATTAGTAAAAATGGCGAAATAAAATCTTGGTGTTGAATTAAACGCTTTGTGGAATGCATTCCTATTTATTAATACCTTCAGGACAATTGGAAAATATCATTCGAGAGATAAAAATGCAAAAGCTTTAAAGATATTCCTGTTCTGAAAACGAACTCCATCTTTAGCTTTTAATTAGTGATGTTCCGGATATCTGTATCCGCGGATATCCGAAGGAAAATAAAGATCTGTATCCGTATCTGTTACTTTTTTGACGGATCTTAAACGGATCATTTCTATTCCAAAAATTTAAAAATATTTGAATAAAAGACTCTTAAATTCCGTTTAAATTAGGATTTATTTCCTATTTAAATTATAAGTTATCATTTCAGAAGCCAATTTTTATCGCCCCCCCCCCCGTTGCAAAAAGGAAGGGAAAAATAAGTTTTAAAAATTGCGTATCAGTGTGTCTTTTTGTGGCATCGTAGTTCCTAAACAGATGAACCGATTTTGATTGTTCATTTTTCGTTCAAAAGGTGACTTGATCGAAAGTGTTCTTAGCTTGGCGCCTCATTTTTGTAGAACTTTAATTACCGGAGATATTAATTAAAAACCGACTTGACGTTTTTCACAATTATGGTAGTAAAAATTTACCCGTACGTTAAAAACGTTGGCCGTAATTGAAATAACGAAGTTTTCTGCGTTTGATATTAATTTGAAACTTCCAACTATATACAGTAGGAGCTATAATCTTGTTAAGTAAATTTTAAATGCAATTCTAAGTCTTTAAACGCATGGTTGATATCGATTTCATAGTCGAAAAACAAGGAGAAAAAGCTCAATGATTTAAAATTTTTACATGCTGTCAGTTCATATTTGTTACCAATGTGTAATTTGAGCCGCGAAATTCATCTTAATATGAGGTCGGCTCTCTGGAACAGTTTCGTTTTTTTTAATTTTTAATTTAATATTAGTTTTTGTTATTGAGATTTGGGGTTTCTGTTATTCTTCATTTTTGTTTTTCTCGGCATCCTTCAAAAAAAGTGAGAATAATTCTCTATTTACTGTTTGTAAAGGTGTTCCAGGCTCTGTCTTCGTCGGTCGGAGTAAGTTCGGTGGAATGGGTCAGCGCCGCATTTATGCTGAAATAAAATGCGAAAAATTATTCCTAGCCTGTCTAGTAGCAGCTTTACACTCTTGCTCCTGTATCCTACATCTACCGAATAAGCTAGAAAGCACCGCTGTCCTATTCCTCCCAACTCTCCCTCAATTTTAATGGAGATTTCTTTAAAGAGTAAATCATAGTCTTGATTAAATTTTTGCCGCAGTTGACATTTTTTGAAGAAACTGCCATTGTTCTGACGTGAATACCTTCTGTAACAAATTTTACATTTGAATAGTTGAATTGGGTAAAAAAAAAGAGATCCGTATCCGCAGATCTTGACATTAGTGATCCGTATCCGTATCCACGGATCTACTTTTTTAACGATCCGGCACATAACTACTTTAATAAATTCATATGTATCTTCTTGAAATGTAATTAAAAGGTAGCTATTACATGTATACATTAGTGCTACTTAGAAACGAAATGTTTGTGAGGTTTGTAAAAAGTTTATATATTGTAGCAATGAACAAATATTCTTGCAGTCCTAATGCACGGATATCGAAATCGCACGTGATTTCACGTTTCTTACTTCCTGTAATTAAATTAAAAGTTGATTGTGAAAACTTCTGAGTTCAGAAATCTATTGTAACTGCATTTCAGAGCAAATGAAAAATTCACATAATATGTTGTCTAGTATTATAGTAAAATAATATTGTCTACATTAAATTGAAAAGTAAATTAAGGCTTTAAATGAGTCCAAAAAAATAACTCTTTACATTTTTTTTCATACAGCATCGTGAATTCTGAATAAAATTATTAGAAATTCATATAAATTATACTAGCATTTTTTCGCCTAATTTTCCTACTTTTAATGTAAAAAAAAGCGGAGCTAAGTTTAAGTATCATTGTTTTTAAATTTAGTTACACAGTACAGGTAAGCTGAAACTTCCGATCCCCCCCCCCAAAAAAAAATACATTTAAAAAAAATCAAATGAGTTTTTTATAACAACAGGACGTTTTTTTGCCAATAGTTTTTTAGGTTATTATAAAGTCTTGCACTGAGATTTAAAAAAAATATTTAAAAATAAATAAATAAATCTAAGCAAAAATTGTTATTTTTTAAAAATTAGACCTTCTGCGGGGTTAAAGTTGGGTCATTACAACCCTTACATGCCTTTTCACTGCCATATTAGGATTGACAATATGTGTTGAAGTGAAAGGTTCTGGGGGTTTGGCCCTCAAAACCCTCCTTTCGTCAAGATGCGATTTTTGTTTTTCCTTTCATAGACGTAATTCTCTGTGTCCACTATAAGCGCCACCTTTATGCATTTTTCTTATATTATAAAAATGAGAAAAATACTGCATGACGTAAATAAATATAAAAAAAAAGAATTGTGTGTAATTATTTTACAGATTTTTGTAATAAATTTTCTTTCTAACTGCAAGACATCCCAAATAACCTGTATTTCGCTTGTTTTATGATTTATTCTTTACTTGTCAAGAAGAAATACTAAAAAGTAAATGGCAGTTCTTTTGCGTGATTCTTACATTAATATTTTATTTTTTTACTATTAAATAAATTTTAGTTTAAAATAAGGAAATCTTCTTACCTTTCTCACCCTTTCCCTTTGAAAGAATAATAATTTTCCTAAACATATTTTTCTAAAGTGTCATGTATGTCTCTATCATTAAGACAGCACGAAATCTTCATTTTCTTCCATTAAGGGCCGATACGATGTCTTAATTTTCATGCTCTCAAATTCAATTTATCATTGCTCTCAAAGTTCAGTGTCAAAATACAAAGTTCAGTTGCAAAATCGTTAATTACCCTGATGAGTTTTTGTGCTGCACACGTGGTGTTGACTATAAGTAGAAAATAAATATTGTATAAATGCAAAAAAAAAAAAAAAAACTATGTTTATTCATGTTTGTAAGGAACTGTGGCAATGAAAATTCAAGTTAGCTTAGTTAATGTTTCGCCGTAAGTTAATTGCCTTTTTTCAGGGAAGATGTTCATTTTTGAAAAATCTTTGGGTTGATCCTTAGGAGTTGTGTCATTGCTTTTTTGGGTATGAGCAACCCTGTCATTTGATTCATTCTAACCCTTTACACTTTTGGTCACATTCAGATTTTGAAGAGATAGGCAAGCATTTCTGTTCAACCGCTATTCATAAGATATGAAGTACGTATTCTGGTATGAGTTCCACAACCTATTGAAAAAGATAAATGCCCTTTCCCTTTGTTGAATCCGTAAGTGTTTCTGTGCATCTCAATTCCTTTGCATTCGATGCATTCTTTTTTTGAGACAGTTATCGACGCCGCATTATGCCATACTGATGTACAAATAATTGGAAAGAAGCTTGTGAGGGAGTTTAGAGGTTGAGATAGATCGTGACTAAAAGCGTGATAACCTTCGGCACAGAACCCGATTATAATCTCAAAAGAAAAAAAATGATGGGCGTGGAACTCTATACGTCCCGGAGATTTGCGAGTTTTGATCTGTTGACTGTTAATTTTCAATTTTAAGGTGTTTTACGCTCTATAGAGCTAAATCAGTAATTCCATTTCATAATTCTCACTTTTCACTCCAGGGTCGTCCGTAATTACCATTATTTGTGGTTTAACCATTTGAATGTGGCTTTAAGGCAGCTCTGATTTTTTTTATTTAGACCAGAAACAGAGCAATCCCTGGTCCAGACCCCAGAGGTATCGTTTCACTTGAAGGACTTTGTGACCATAAGCATATTTAACGTCTCCCAGCCACCATTAATAAAGACTGGAGCTTCGACTGGATAGGATTGAACCCGGGACAGTCCGGTCACAAAGTATCACCGATCTTATCGAAGGTCTTTCCGATCATGCCGCCACGGCCCATTCTGTTGTATATCATGTGCCCCAAAATAGTCGGATGAATTTGGAAAAATGTTAAAATGTATACAGTACGGGATAAAAATTTAATATTTGCCATCTTGCTTTATGGAAGTCAAAGAAAATTATCAACACAGCTTACATTTCCAGAAACAGTTATGAACAAAGTAACAAGGTAATATGTTGCTGTGCAATAACTATAGAGTTATGCTATGGGGAATCCTTCTTTATCTCATTTCTAAGTATTTGGTAAATTTAAAAAAATGTATCGTTTACATTTCTTAAATGCACAACTTTTTGTCTCCAAAGATGTGTTATTTTTAGTTTCCCATTGAGCACAAGCTGACAAAGCTTTATGACCAAACAGTGTACTGTTTTTTTTTTCAATTGTATGTCTAACAGCACTGATACTAAAAAGGTTTTTCTGAAATAGGAATGCTAGTAGAACCTTATGACGTTATCTTATAATGCGCGTAGAAATAAACAGCGAAAACAGTCCAAATTTGAGTTAACCATATTAAATATTCAAAATTTGGGCGTTTTCTTTTTTTTGTTCAATAATTACTTACATTTCTAACGCTTCCTTCTATGAAAAAAATGAAATATTTATGTGATGGAAAAGTGTTAATCTGTCGCTGTCATAAAAACAATCATGTAGTCATCATGTCAAACCATCAAAGTAAATAAAATCGTGATTCAGCGCTTGGGAACCTTCATCTTTTTAATTTGCTAGCTTCAAAAGGAAAATAAATAAAGCAGAAAACTAAATGAAGATAAAAAATATCATTACAAATAGAATAATTAGTCTCAAAGTTAATCCAAAATTACTAAGTTTGGATTGACTGTGATAAAGGTTTTCTATAAACATTTTTGAAAAAACCTTTTGAAGCTACTTTGAACGCATCAACTTTATATATATTTTCATCAAAATCAACTTTTTGTACAAAAATAATCAGAAAACCAAATATATTTGTTATTTTTGAATTCCTGTTAGATTAATGTAACATACATATTTTCAAAAGTTTAAACATTTTGTTACTAACGTTAAGAAATAACAATTTTTCATAAAATGCGAAACATTCGGATTGTTTAAGCCTTCATAGTACATGTGTTAACAGGAAATTCGATTTTTGGACATAATAAATTTATCCTCTTAATGTTTATTTTGCATTAATCATATCAATATTTTTTTCCTTTGTATTAACAATTACTTTAATTTTTACGAAAAACAAATATGCTAGGGTAATTATATGTAGTCACTTAGATTTTTAATATATTATTTGCAAAAAGAAAAAAAAAGTGGGTGTGAAATATTCTGCAAAAGCAAAAATTTTTGTTAGCGACGGAACTTAAAGAAAACATTTTATTTGTTTCCCTTTTGTTGATAGTTATTTTGTTTATTTTTTCATCCCTTCTTTTATACTAGACTTAATATATTTAGGAAGTCCTAAAATTTTCTGCTTATGTGTTTTTGTGAGAAGTAAAATTGCACCATATATACATATAGATATATACAGATAGAGATATAAATAATATTTTTTTGATGCTAATAACTAATGCTTTTCACACAAAATCGTGTATGGAACCTGATATTATTTTATTTTTATGCTTCGTTTATTTTTCTATTTTATCGTTTTCGTTCCTATAAGGAGCTACTTATAATTCCTATTAGGTGCTGCTTATAATTCCTATAAGGAGCTGCTTATAATTCCTATAAGGAGCTGCTTTTCCTATAAGGAGCTGATTTTTGCTTCGGGATCAAAACATTTACACGTCTCTTTTTCCTTTCGCATATTTAATTCCCACTTTGTCTTTATCAGTTCAGTTTATTTGTTGTGTAAAAAAGCAGACCACTCTTCAAACTTCAACGTTGTTGACATTCACATTTTTAACACTAAGAACTAGTCTACTTTTTGCCTTTTAAATTAAAAAGTACTCATTACCACACCCTTTAGATCTTACTTGCGCATTATCGTATAATTCTGATTACCCCTATTCTGTAATTAAACCCATCATTACTCTTAAATACTCTATAATATCTAGTAGTTTTCAAACCTAGTTTTACTCGCATTTAAATAATGAAGTTTAATTCTTAAGAAAAAAAAATGCAATGATATTTTTTCCGAACATGATCTTTTTGATGAAACTAATGACTAAGCAAAAAGGTAAAATAAAAAAGGATAGAAATAAAAGGAAAGAATTTTGTTGCTATTAATGTCACAAGATTATTTAAAAAACTCTTTACATCAATAATGAAACATGAGCCACATTTTATTTTACTTTTGTTGTTTAATCCTGAATAAAAGCAAAAGCAAAATTATTTAATCCAAGATGATGTTATTGGTATAAAATTTGCATATGGGGGGCAGTGAGAAGCAAAGGGATGTAAGTGGACATTTTAAAGTTTTGAGTAAAACTTGTATAAAAATTACGTCTTCGGTAGACTTTCATTGACTTTTTTTCCTAAATCATGCTGTACTGCTGCACCTAACCGGGATACTAGTACTATTGCCCCAAAACAGAGAGGAGTTCACCTACCATTTGTACTGGCTATCTCCAAATTTTTAATCTTGCCACTTGCATCCCTTTGCTTCTCACTACCTCATATGATCACGATGCTAAATTTTTTTCGATGCTATTCTGTTGCTTCAACACCTTTAATCCAAATAAAAGACTGCACCTATTAAAGAGGAATTTCAATTCTGTAACTTTAAAACATACTTAAAAAGTTAAAAACTTCATTTAGGAAAAAAAATTGTTTTTTTTTTTAAACTAGAATATGAATTAAACTTTTACTTTGTGAGCGTCTTTGGTTATATTTATTTGGTAGCGTTTTGCTTGAAAGGCTCTGCGTTGACTTCACGGCCGATCTCATTTCATCAATGATTTTTGCTGGAGAGTATCCCCTTGTCTCTCTCGAGTCAGTGGGTTAAAACCTGAACCAAAACCAAAGATTTTTTAAGAAGCAGA
Organism: Uloborus diversus; assembly: GCF_026930045.1. NCBI lineage: Eukaryota > Metazoa > Arthropoda > Arachnida > Araneae > Uloboridae > Uloborus > Uloborus diversus. The sequence goes on from NC_072737.1 coordinate 38,869,697, forward strand.
AAATTGTTGGCATCTTTAAAATCATACAGCTATTTAAATATTGTAAAATAGTCCATATTGTTTAGATACTCTGTATTGCATCAACTTTCTAGGGGTTTTCATACTAAAAGCTATGATACATCCATCCGTTGGGAACCTGAGCATTTAAATTATGAAGTAGTGATAGCATGTGATAATAGGGATGTGTCGTTAGAGACGGTTTTTCAATCACTGGAGGATGCTCTGGACTTAAAAGTGATGAGGAGTCAGATATTTTCTTTATTAAAAGCAACTACTTTGTATAACTTTTATGACTTTTTTATTATTGTAATTTTATATGCTTTGGAATCGACAAGTGAACAAGAAATTGTGAAAGGTTTAATTTTTTTAACTACCCAAACCTATCCAGAAAACTAGTATGTTGTAGCCATCACGAAATTTTCTTCTATATCTTTCTTATGAATTCTTATCCCTCCATATGCTTGACGAAATAGCAATATTCCCTGTAAAAAAAAAAAAAAAAAATACGCACACAAAACCTTGACGACCGTCCGAATTCCCGAACTATCGCAAAAGCAAAGAGCGAAACTTGAAATTTATTTTAAAAGCCTTGCTTGAATTTATTAGATATTTTATTTGTAAACAAACATAAGATGGAAATATATCATTCAGATAATATTTCCGATTATTTCCCAACAATTAAAATCACGTGAAATATGCAGACGAGAGTCTATTACGATTTAACTTACTTATTGGTGCATTAATAAAGCTTTTTTTTTTTTTCGCATCAAAAAAATCAGCCCCTCTTGGAGCGATTAGCGCCTAAATTGAACCAACGCCTTTTTACATATAGGTTCCCCTTTATTTCAAATTTCATTCAGAAAGTAGCATTACTTCTTGAGACATAGCACTCGCAATGAAAAAGAAAGAACTTCGATTGCACCACCCTCTTTTCAGCTATTGACGCCAAAATAAAATCAGCTCTTGTACCCTCTAAGGGCTACATGTCGATAAGTTGTTGTTTAATTTTGTTCATTATTCACGTGACGAAAAAAAAAAAAGTTCTATAGCTCAGATTTTGTTTAAGCTATTAACACCAAAATTGAATCAACACCCGCACATGTAAGGGGACATACATGGACCAAATGTTGTTTCATTCCGCTAGTTACTTCCTGGAGAATAGCAGGCACGCGTGACTCAAAAACCTTTAATCAAAATTAACCCACCACAAAAAACTCAGTTTAGATTAAACAAACAAAAATCTAGAAAAGTTGACTTCAAATGAAAACAGGTGGGATTGACGGCCTGTAGATCCTACAACAGGTAGGGGTTACTTCAACACCAATATAATATATATAACGTCAAGCCCTACTTCAAGATCATCATCATTGTTGAAAGCAAATTTCAGACGTTGATGACAAGGCACTATTTTGAGGTACTTCACATTTTAAGGAGACTCATGCGTGACCCAAGGAGAGTAAAAATTGCTGTCCGTGGGTACACATGGTTGTGTATCCTTGGGTACAAAAGTATGCCATTTTGGTTTTGCATTGCAGTCACATCGACAGGAACACAGTTTTACAACATTAAAAATCAGAAACAAAACCTTCAAAATATAGGGAATCATGATACCTACAACAAAAATTAATAATACAGTCTACGACGGACGAAAAAAAAAGAAAAAAGAAAGAAATTGCTCATGTTTTTTTTTTTTTTACTAAGACCCTACTAAAACCAAAAAATGTGATAGAATCTTAAATGTTCGTTTGATGGCGTTGAAACTTCCTGCGGTATTGGAGAGGACTGTGACACATACGTTGAACCCCACTTAGGATCTCTCTCAACGATACCCGGAATTTTCCGACCAACGTTCATAGATACAACCGTCCGTGGGTACAGCATCTTCCCCTACGTGACATTTTACTTCTCTGTTCAAAAAAAAAAAAAAAAGTTTTATCTACATACATAATGTGTTTTAAGTTCGAATAATAAAAAGTCAGGTTTCGCGTTCTTTTATTCATGCATAAAAGAAAGAACTAAAAATGGTGCTTTTAATTTGTTACTAATGAAATGGTACTAAGTATTTTTAATATTTTTAATGGCACGTCTTGAATTTTAAATATATACTATAATGTATCTGCCAACACTGCTTAACCCTGCATGATTGATTGTAAGGTCAGAGTTCCTCACGGGCCCTTTTAAGTACAGAGTAATCATTAGGTTTCCAGTGAGTCGTGCTATTTGGGACTCGACAATCGTGAAAAACCATTTAAATGGTTGATTTTTTTAAAGTGTATATTCATTACAGTGACATCATTAAAGAACTTTAATAATATTTAATTCTTCTCGGATAAAGTTCATCTGCAAAAGAAAACCATTAGAGGAGTTTAGTATGCAGTTCACGCTTGCTGATTTTCCTACAGAGTCCCAGTAGGCTGTGTGCCCTCCTTTGGAAAAGTAGTTAACGATTCGTAATACGCATTCTTGGGGCATTTCATAAAGCAACACAAACAGTGCGAGATTATCTAATGGACAGCCCTTATCTCGAAATATAACCATTAAAATGACAAATGATTTTTGTCCTTGTTGCATTTGTCAGTTGACTTGAAAAAGCTCTATTAGTAGCTTAAAACACGGTCTTGTTGAATTCAAAGAATAAGTTATACGCTGAAGTTGATGAGAATCTACATCTACATAAATAGCTAAATTATAAGTCAGTCGTAAAGTAAATGTATTCGTTTTATGTCATTGTAGACCTTAAATTGTATAATATTTTTAGGCTTACTGCTTAACAGTTATTGAAGTATTGATATGCGCATAAAGGTTTTGGCGCGCAAGTAAAAATACTGCAGAAAATATTGCTTATGCTTGTAGTTACAAACAGTAACCTAAAAAGTTGTTTTTTTTTTACTGTACCAGCACAAGGAATGTTCTTCAGACTTGCAGAAAATATGCAAAAACCTCATACAAAACATAACTGTCTTCGATGTCTTTCTAAACACAAACATGTATTAGACAAAATTAATATTTTACGTTATTCATGATTTATTGACTTTCATACCTGTACTTCATTGGCTTGTTTTTTAAACAAAAGACAAATATAATTTAAGAACGTGGCCGATGTTATAATTATTCTATCAGATGAAAACTTGATGAACTGCGCCGTTTGTAGACAATGTATTTAAAAGTGATCATACGATGCATACATTAAGTTTTGCTCTTAGTCCCGAACTCTAACAGTCAATTAGGTGAAATTTAATGGAACTTTCTGTTTAAGAAAATTCAAAACTACACTACACAGTATGATAATAACCTAAAAATTAACTTATTAAAAATATATATAATTAAAAATTAACATAATGAACAATAAATTGAAAAAAAAAATACGTTACATCTATAGTCCTTGCAAAGATCAGCCCAAACATGTTCTGGCTGATCGTCTATTCAGTAAATTTAGTTGTTGCGGATATTCTGATTACCTGACATAACTCGCCGCTTTAGCAAACATTACGACGAACTGAGTTATTGTAAAGACTGTCAGAGCTTAGATTTTAACCCAATATCTTGATCCTAAGTAGAGACTCTGGCTTTTTGGGATTTTGTTCAAAAGTTTTGGGCTTAAGTTTTATCATAGAAAAATATACTTTTGTAAAATGTTTTATCTTTAAAACATAACAATTTCAGTAAATTTCAATTCAGTTTTTAAAAAGATTGCGTAGGTACAAAAAAAAAAAAAAAAAAAAAAAAAAAAAAACCCACCTCTAAACGATATTTTTATCTGTATGGTACATAAATTTCCTCCCTATCGTGTACTACTTGTATTGACTGTATCAAGTCAATCAAGTTGACATCAGCAATCGATTTTTTCGTGCTTTTTTAAAGATGATATTTCTCAGAAAGAATAATTGAGACATTAATTTATTAGCGTAATTTTTCACTACAATGTTTATTTACTTCATGTTTGAGTTTGTTCCTCAATCTTTAGAGCTACCAGAGTTCCATTCTCTGTATTGCGAAAACTCTCAATGGTAATCCTGTTAAAATAGATTGACTCCTAACCAAACTCAATGCTCCAGTCTTAAAAAACATTGTTTTGTTTATTTATTATCAAAAACATATCGTATTATAAGTTTAGACATTAAAATTTTCTTTAAAAAATAGCTATGGTTAGCTTTATATTGCAGGTTTCAAGTAATTTCAACATTTTAACTATATGTCCAGTTCTTATAAATGATGTGGATAATTTCGCCGAGTTTTTTTGTTGTGGTACAATTTTCTTTGGTCAATTCGCAGCTGGGAAACAACGAATTAACCGATCAGGCTAGCAAAATTGATGGTCTCTGTAACAAACGGAAAAACAAGCGAGATCATTTCATGACCCAAATAAATGACCAAACATGTATTTGCATACTGCAAAAAAGCTTAAAATTTTTCTCACTAGCTAAGGCGGATATAGCTATCAAACTGAACCGCTGGCAAGAAAAAAAAATATGAGTTGGCTAGTTTAGTAGGAAGTGGAGTTTGCATAGAGGTTCGGGGTCATAATCGACCCTCGATATATATCCTCGCGGGTTAAGTTAGTTACACACTACTAAAATAACAGCGAAATGAACGTTTATCAAATACATTTCATTAAAAGCTTCTCTAAAAACTGAATAAATAGCTAAATGTTATTAAAATACACATTGAATAATTATCCTACTTAAATACATATTATACAGGTACTATAACTTTAAACAGTCATGGAAGGGAAGAGATCAATGAATGAACTTTATGCAGTGAAGGAACAACTCGTAATGCATTTTTTAAATATGTAAAATAAGTAATATATGTGTAAAATAAGTAATATATGCCAATAAAGGAAAAAACTACAAGAAATTACAAGTACAAAAATAAATAACAGGTAAACCGAAACAATCTCCTATTTCCTTTCTCAAAAGAAAATTACATTATGTGATGACTTTTATAAATAAAAGATACTTCTATTTAATTTTACTAGTATTATTAGGCTCTAAATATTATTATAACGTATTAAGCACTAAATATTAGTTTATATCCATTGTCGTTGCTTTTATTGTTACCATTTGATTTCTATAAACTCATTAAATCGTTTACACTATTTAATTTACATTTTGTTTTAGATTGTTTTAGTTTTTTCCTTTTTATACAAATATTTAATGGTTCTATTTTATTTATTCATTCATTCATTTATGTATTTATTTATTTTGAAATTTTTCCAGTGCTGGTACTATTCATTACTTCAAGCAGCAGCACTTTTACCTTTTACCTTTCAGGGATGAAATTAGTTAATGCAGTGTTACAGTTAAAATTTAAATGTAAAAGCTAAAATGATGCCGAATTCGGTATCACAATTTAGAGTACAAAGCTACAACAACAAGCTTCAACAGACAGCTTACAATCTGTCTTGATATTATTCAAATTTTGTCTTTAAAAATGTCACATGTTCTTCTTAGGCACCATAGATTGCGTAAAGAATATATTTTGCAAAAATATTTTTGATAGCCAATTTCCTTTTCTTATGGAATTAATGAACTTAAATTTCTAATTTAAAATTACCCAAGGCACATATTTTATTTGTGGTCATGGTGTGTTTTTGACAAGATCTTCGCATTAACGTTTTCCTACTTAGTATTTTAATCTAAGAAAGGAATTATGCATTTTATATTTGTTACATTATTAAATGCACCGTTGGTAGAAATTAGGTAGTGCTATATTTAATAGAATTACTTCAGTGTGATGAAATAACTTTTTGGTGAAATTTGTTTTCTAAATTTTAATTTGATTTGCTTGAAACTTAATTAAAACAGCTTCGCAAAATTTGTTTTAACTTCGGGCTAAAGTATGCTACAATAATGAAGCAGCTATGAGCGTAGGATTTGCGTATTTTGAAACCAAATATAACTTTCACATAATTGAATAGAAAAGTTATTTTTGAACTTTCAATTTCTTTTTTATTTCAACACAATGTTAGAACAATAACAAAATGTTTCTCCTTGCAGCACAATAAGATAAAGTATAAATTTCGCTAGTTGGAATTTTTTTCAGAAATATTTAACTTCAAAGCATCAGATTGTATGTTTAAATACCTCCACTACTCCAAAGTCATTTGGTTTGGAGTCTGCTCGTCAATTTACATGAGCGAATTAGATGTACAAGGAAATTGCTAACGATGATTTTCTTCTATTGCTTCAACTGGTTACCATTTAAAGTATCAAGAAATTCATTCTTGGGATTAAAACTCAATCATACAACAAAGCAATTTCGTTTCAGCCCGATTTCCGCGGTTTTAGCGACAACTCATTACATTGAATGTATCTTAGTGTTTCAGTTTGTTATTAAAAGTTAAAGAAACTCACCTGCTGTAATGAAAAATGATAGTTGTCCGTAACATTAAATTGTGTTTTTTAATCCAGGGTTTGAAAATTTGTCCGCGTTTGTATTTTGTTTCAATGAATGCATTATACTAAATTTGTCTAAGTTTTAATGCGCCCGTACAGTTAGATTTAACATTCTTCGGTATGGGTAATTTCGGATCTGTGGCGGGTTTTGAGTTTTTGATGTAATAAAATATAATTTGACCACTAGCAAAGAGCTGCACATTGCACATTTATTGTTAAAAGTGTAAAACTTAATTGCAAAAAATAAATAAATAAATAAAAATACTGCAACGTACGAAAAACGTTAATTTCACGAATTTTGCGACTATTGCGCAAAATAAAAATGGTAGAGGGATATGAATACTTTTTAAGATATATAAAAGAGTATTGAAAAGAAGCATTTGAGTTTTATTAAAACAAAAGTTTAAAATATTTTAGTTTGATCTTAAAATTTTGAAACAACATACTTTTCAAAATTTGAATTTGATGCAGGATTCAAAATAAAAAATTATTAAAGTTTTAAATGATTTTTCCGTATTTAGGATACTCTTGCAAAAATGCTTTTCACTGTTAGAATTGCTTTGCAAAATCATCCACCCTAGTTACTTCGATGTTTCCAAAAAAGGTGCGAATTTAAACATTAAAATGTTATTTTTACATGCTTAATTGTTTCAACTCTATAACAAAAGTCTTAAATGTTGTACATATTTTCTTTGTTAAATGATACTTATTTATAACAACAAACAATTCTTCAAAAACTCGTATTTTGATAATACTTTATGCAAAAATAAAGAAATATACTAGCTATTTTAAATTTATAATAACAACAAATGCTTAATTTTATATATGACGGAACTATCAATGGAAGAAATATTAACCTGTTTGTTCAAATGATTTAGTTATCTAAAGAATTAGAAGGCGTAAAAAATGTTACTAAAAGAGAGAGAGAAAAAAAGGGGCAAATTCTACTGAGATGTATAGAGATATCTGAAACGAAAACCTAGGTCTACTCCTCAATCCAAGCTTCTTCATAGCTCAGTGGGTTCATTACGTGAAACTGATTGAACGTCTAAAGTGAGTCTTCTCTAAAACAGAGTTTTAAAGTATTAAATAAGTTTTCATGCCTAAAAAGGACAAGATAGTAACTATATAACAAGGAGAGTAACTCCTTGTTACTACTCCTTGTTACTTACTCCTTGTTATTCTACTGTTGCGTAGAGAGGACAACATAGTAACTCTTTTTAAATCATATGAAACCAAGAAAGCACATTTCATTTTCGTTTTTTTTTCCATCATGTTTCCTTAGCGATGTATGTTTGGTGAAATTTATTTCACTAACATATTTGTTTTTTCAGCACTTTTGTTTTTTGTTTCGTGGAACATGCAGCAATGTAAAATGCTTAACTAAACTCTCTTTTACCACTTACGCCTGATAATTTATTCTGTTTTGTTCATCATTTATGAAATATGTGAAAAAACACTCTATCAGAATATGGAAAACATCGAACCGTTTTGCGTGCTCTGAAAATTTAGTACTTAATTATTTGTCGTTCCCAGGACAAAGGTGCAGTGGGAATTTTTGCTTAGTATGCGTAAATCTGCATGTAAAAGTTACATTGAATTCGATGAAAGTGTTTTATTACTAAAGACGCAGTTTCCTCAGAATATTACTTCATACAATCAAATATTTTAACTTCCTAACTAAAGATCTTGATTATTGAGCAATCACGATTGCCCTTTTCTTTCTTTGGATCGTTCTTGATGTCCGGTTCCTTTTTCAGAAAGGACCAGGGACCTCTGCAGCACCGCCGTTCACCGGAGGACGGAGCTGCTCCTCTGGTCCTAGCCTCCACTAGCAGCACTGTCCACCGGAATTCCCTCCTCCTAGGCGGTGGTGTCCATCTCCTGTATACACACACGTCTACACACAAACAAGTCCTTACACACATACACTCACGTAACCGCCCAAGAGGAAGGGCAGGCTTCGGAGGACATGAGCCGTTTCTAGAAACAATAGCCTCCAATGAGTAGGATCCTGTCGCAACTCGTGATTGCGAAAAACATAATTCGAATTCAAAGTGTCAGAATTCAAATTATATATATATATATATATATATATATATATATATATATATATATATATATATATATATATATATATATATATATATATATAATTTTAATTTGATTTGAGCTTGCGCTTTGTAAGATGATAGTTCCGTCATATATAAAGTTAAATATTCAAATTAGGCTCTTAATTAAAGCTAAGTATGTCAATACATCCATTTTATGTAAATGCTTAGGTCTGGTTTCCACTATTACCACTAATTAATGCTAAGTAGTAATGCAATCGAAGTAATTGTCCGTAGTTAACTAGAAGCGCTATCGCATACATAAAACGGGGCATATCTAGTGTACTTTGCGCTTTTGATACTGCTGAACAAAGATGGAATGATATGCATTAAATCAAGCGTAGCTGCTCTTTTTTATTACCGAGATAAATGCTGGTTGTAACATTTAATTACTCATTTCAAATCACTAATCTTTTAAAACATATTTTTTATCCTTCGGATAGGATAGTTCACATTAAATGTGATTGTGATTATAGTTAAATGAAAAAATCTCATGAAAGTTATAGTCTTTTAAATGCTAATCAAATAGCTTTTTCTGTCTGAGAAAAAAAAAAAAGCATATTTTCATTCGGTGATGCCTACTATCTAAAATATTTCCTTTTCGCGCCATTTAGCATCCGCTTTCTTTCGTTTTTTGATCTTTTTACAAACACATCTGCTTTTATACTCTGCAATTTTAGAACTCGACTCAAATTATAATCGATGATTCTTTTTAATTGCAATTCTGTTAAAATATCTCCCTCCATCCTCGTTTGCATATCATGTTTTAATTATAGAAACTATTCTAGGTTCAACCTTAAGCTATCTTCTTTATGGATGAAACAGCTCGTCTCTCTGACTGTAATAAATAAAACAATTTAAAAATACCTATATATCTATGCTACGCAACGAAGTACCAGTAACTGTAAACGCGCCACCTATCCGAACTAACGCGTAGGTCTCCCAATTTACCGTCCAAAGTGATCCCAGATATGCTCGATCTGTGACAATTTAGAGGATAGAGTAGGCCAGAGAAGGTATGTCGAAGAAAAGTCTGCTGACACTCTTGTTGTATGTGACCCGAGCACTGTACTATAAAAAAATGGCTCCCGGGAGCCCTACCATTAATGGTAATACATGTGACTGAAGTATGACACAAACTTACCACTAGGTTATCATGGTGCTGTGGATGCTTCTAGGTTATCATGGCCTAACCTATACATTTATGATTTTTATCTATTAATTGCATTGTTTTGGGATTTACGAATTGCATTCACTCTATCTGAAACCGTTCTCTGTACTCTTCTTACCTTTGCAAGTTATGAATTTGTGTAGTTAGGTAGATTTCCATAGCATCGTGAATAATACTTACGTGACGAGGAAAAAGTGTTTTTTATTTCAGAAGATCTTTTGCCTCTTTCAGACACGTTAAAGTTAATTATCAACTTCGCTCTAGGAAATAAAACCACCTTAGACAGGTAAACGGCAGTATCTGCAGCTGTTTTTTGAGATATTTGAAGTTTAACGTGTTTGGGATTTAATCTAACAGTAGTGAAATGTTGGAAGTAGACATTCACGCTATTTTTTTCGGGCGAAGAACAATTAAGCAAGTTTGCACAACAAGGCCAACATACAATAAATAACAAAATGCAAAATTGAAAAAAACGAGAAGAAAAAATGTAAGTTGCTGCCCGTAAAATGTTTACATGATGTTATCTTATAATGATCTTAGAATTGCTTGACCACATTTAATGATTTTTGCTAAAATAAACAGTAAACATCTTGCACTGAATTCCTTAAAAATTAGAGGGATATTATTTGCATACAAATATGAATTGTAATTTTATAAAGCTAAGAAAATATTGCTCCTACAAACTGAGAATTCTTAATAAACTCATTTTATTTCTCATTTTTGGACGGAGTTAGCAAGTAATTTTAGAGAACAATTTCAAATGCAAGACATGTTGCGATTAAAATTGAAAGTAGTTGAATCGTTTACAGCAGTTGCTAAAAATATTAACAATGATCCCTTACTTGAAGATGAACTCCTCCACTCTCCCCCCCGAATGATATCTAGACCTTATCGGTTTGATGAGGGGAGTGATCCCCCCCTTACTTGACGATACAAACTTCAAAGAAATTCAGGTTTGGAACAACTCTTGCCTCTTATTTAAAAGCACAGTATTCATGAAGAGCCTATTTACTAATGGCCATCCATAACCTCCAGAATTACAATAATCTAAGTAAGTCAAAGGTGGTAATATTTGAGCTTTGATAATTTTTCAGTTTTCTAGTTATGTAGGTGAGTTAAATACATTTCTTTCAGTTGAATTTTACACTTATCTGTAACACACATCAAGCGCTTCTTTTTCTTTCTTTCTTTCTTTTTTTAAAAAAAAAACTGCAATTATTTTCAAAAAGAAATTCCAAATTGGAACTTGTAGTATAATTAGGAGTATAAGTGGCCCATGCGTTAAAATCATTTACGTAAAAACGAACATCGGCATATTTTGAACATTTGTCAAGCGTAAAGTTATTAATGTGAAGATTAGCGAAGCAATCTTCACATTAATAACTGCAATAACTGTGAATTTCAACAAATGCGGTTATAGAAAAAACAATCTTTTGGAAAAATTCCTAAACTCAAAAGTTCTAAGAATTTAACCACACTAAATTTTAATGCAGTCTTACTTGGAAATTAGAGCTATTCATCTCAAAAAGTCAATCACTGCATACAATTGCAATCGATGAAGGAAATTTCTTTAATTTCAATGATTTGCACTGCAATGTTTTACAATGAAGTGCCGCTGTTTTGTAGTAAAAAATAAAATTTATGCTACTTTTTACGGCTACTCTACCTTAGATCCACTGCCCCCTATGACTCACTTACCTTCTACGTAATTAAGTGACTCTTTAGCAGATGCTATAACGTAATATTTATATAATCTTTAAAAATGATTATTTTGTATATCTCTATGAGTATATATTTACTATATATGTCTAAATAATTTTGTATATATGTCGGTCTGCTTATCAAACTATCTACATGTTTATCTATTTGTGAAACCTTCTATCTGTCTAACATGCCAAATTTGTTAGTTACATATTATGGTGTTCGGAAATTTTTTAAAAATTAATTATGAATATTGCTACTGTTATCAGGAGCTATATATTAAATTTTCTCCTAATCAAGTTTTAGATACTTTCAGAAAACAAGTTCGCGAAAATCGATTACTTTTTAAAAATGCATACATTCGTGTTACGATCGCTTGATAATTCAAACTAAACCTTAAAAATGTCCAATTTATAAAAATATTTAAAGGAATTTATGTCTTACTAATTAGTATTTTAGGCTGCTGAACTATTTTTCAAACATGCTTGATTTGTTTAATAGTAATTCATTCTACCACTTGAGTATTTTATTAATGTAAAAAAAGAATACTTTTGAGCTGAAAACAAACTCATAAAAAGATGGATAATTAATGCATATTCATGTTTCGAGCAAGAAAGAAATCCATTTTCAGTGCAATGCTCTGTACACTAAAATGCAAATTCTATTTTGTTTTGCAGTTATACCTCCCATCTTAAAGCGGCATCCAGATTTTTTATCAAATGAGGACTAAAAAAAATATTTGTTAAGGTGAAGAAATATGTTTGATAAAACCCACCTCTAATAATATTATTATTTTTTTTAGGGATAAAACCAAACTCCTCTTTTTCATTTTGCTTGTAAACTTTTATTTTTCTCAAAAGATTTCATAATCCCGTAAGTATCGATTTTTGAACCATCAGATACAGTGTGATGGGAAGTAACATTAATCAAAAGCCCTTTGTAAAAGGCGCGATGATAAACTGATCGACTTTTGATATAATAGAAAATAAAACCTCTAAATAGCTAAAAGTTCCTTAATATGCTCCTATAAATTTCAAGAGAATAACGTGTCACACAAAAGACTCTTTATGGTTTTTGAAGTTCGACATTTTTTTCTCCAATGTCTCTTAAGTAGCACATAAATATTTTATAGAAGACTAGTAATACCCGCACGGCTTTGCCCGTAGTAGAAAACTAAGAGGTATTTTGGTTTGGCTGTATATTTACAAATAATGAATGGTGAATTTCTCGCCAATTCGCTTGCCCATGTTACGGTTCCAAGTTATGATAACTTGGTAATTTACTCGTCCATCTTATGATAATTTTGCTCATTAAAATGTTCTTAAAATTGGAAAAGGAAAAGAACAAAATCGAATTTTATAAAAATCGCTTCGATGTGCACACCCCCATGCTACAAACTAACTGTGTGCCAATATTCATGAACAGCGGCCGAACGGTGTAGACGCTATGCGCGTCACAGAGATCCAGACAGAGATTCTTTTAGCTTTATTATTAGTAACTAGTGGTACCCGCACGGCTTTGCCCGTAACAGAAAAAAATAAAAGGTCTTTTGGTTCGCCTGTATATTTACAAGTAATGTATGGTGAATTTTATCGCCAATTGGCTTGTACCCATGTTACGGTTCCACGTTATGATAATTTCGTATCTCGCCAATTGGCTTGTGCCCATGTTACGGTTCCACGTTATGATAATTTCGTAATTTACTCATCCATCTTATGATATTTTTGTTCTTAAAATTGGAACAGAAAAAGAACCACATCGAATTTTCGAAAAATCGCTTCCAGATGCACACCCCCATGCTACAAACTAACTTTGTGCCAAATTTCATGAAAATCAGCCGAATGGTCTAGGCTCTATGCGCGTCACAGAGATCCAGGCATCCTACAGACATCCAGATATCCTCCGGACAGAGAGACTTTCAGCTTTATTATTAGTAAAGAAGATAAATAAATAAATAAAAACCCATTCTGTAAAATAAGTCATTTATGGACGTGATGTGGTGTTCGAAATATCGCCTGTGTCTGTGAATACAACAGCAAAATTATTTCAAAAGATGCCAAATAAAAAAATAGATCTCAAATTGTACTATTATTTATTTATTATAATATATAGTACTATTATTTCTTCATAATCTTAGATTATTCGGAAATATTTTTAACGATGCTCTTAAAGTTGTGAATTTAGGCACACAACTCTTTAACAGAGTACACAATTATTTTTTCATGTCGTAAAATCATTTAAATTGTTTTATTTCTTACATTTTGTGAACTGTAGAGTTTTTTTACTAATCATTTAATTCCATTCCCAATTCTTCTTAGAAAATTTATTTCTATCATATACATTAAATTTGATTGCTTCAAAAATCTGCCCATTTTATATGTTTCATGTACATAATTAGTAGTTCGTATTAACAATCGTTATGTGCCTGTGTGCACTAAAAACTACTTTTAGCTATATTTTGCACTATTATTAGAGTAAAGAAAACACCAATTGAAATATTTTTGTTGACATCAACAGTTGATTAGTGCTTCCGTAAAGAAATGAACTACCAGATTAATTAAGCTCATTTCATGACAAAGCGTACTTGTCGAAAAGGAATCTTACCAGAAAGCTTCGGGATAGACATTCTTCCATTGGGATATAAATGACAGGAATCACTGAAATTGTACGCTCCATATTTTTGGAAGAGCTGTACGCGTGAATCATCATTAAATTGCTACTACCTGGTGCTGGACATACAATGAGTTACCGATATTTTTTCATCATTACTTTTTGTTCGAAGAATGGGTGGATAAACTTTGTTCTGATTGGCATAAATTACAATCGATTGGATCAATGTAGAATTTAGTGCTTGTGCCGTGTATCAAGAAACAAATTCATTCTGAAATATAATAAGAGTCTGGTAAAAAAAACTCCATTGACAAACAGTTTTTATTTGCAGCATTACGATTATCTTTTTTTCCTGCACGTATGAACAATGTGATCTTTGTTAACAGCCAAGCGTTCCATGTACCGACCCTTAAAGTAAAAGTGTTTGAGATAGAGAAATGCAATATTTACATTGATTCATTTTGTTGTAAGGTATATATTATGAATATATTGTAAAATTCCCTCTAAAATGCTATTAATCCCTAAAAGTATGTTTATTACGGTCAAGATACTATTGAAAGAATTGATACAGTTAAGTTCTACTTGTAATTGCTCTGTAAGAACTGCCTAAGGCTGTAAAGAATGGCTAATGATTGAAATATATATCTAGTAGAAACTGTAACAAGAAAATAGCTTTGTAATTAAATACAACAACACAATGGATAACAATTTGTAATAAACCTATGTTGCCCATTGTCTTTTTATTTTTGTTACCAAGTTAATTCACTTCCAGTTCAGATTTATACAGTACAGCCACAGTGATATCCAAAGTGTTTTTAATCACTGGCAAAATGACAGATTTGCCAGCAATATTTATCTCCAGGTCGGTATGTCTCATTTCCCAGTGAGCTGAGTATATAGTGGATTATTCTAATTGTAGACAAAATCAAATTTTAGACAATTGTAGACAAGTTACTGAAGAAACATGTCATTGAACCAGCCTACCATTACATTTATTTTTTCGATCATTTATGCATATTTTTTTCCACTTTTGATACCATTCGTATTTTCTCCTTTTAACTGTAGCTTCACTATTCATAATAGAGGCATAGAATAACAGTTTGAACTAACCCTCTCATTTGCATAATTTCAAGTGCTTAGTGCTAACCTCAAATAACATGTTACATGAAACTTTTAGTGAATAGTTTTTGCAGGTGCACTGAATTCTAATCATTTTGCAGCTAGTCGTTATAAACTAATAACATTAAATATTCTAAGTCTTAGTTCTTTGATTTGTGGTACTCAATTTTGAATCCATTGCAAGCGTTGCCTTTTCGTCTGACAGAAATTAACCTTTGACATAAAATGGAATAAATTCTTTAATAATAGCTTACACAGTATTATCAAATTATGTTAGAGAAGAAAGGTAATTTATACCTTTTATAACAGCTGGTAAATGAATACCAATGTGGTTAAGGTGTAGATTAAGAAAAATTACAGATATTTTTTCCTCACGCTGATACTTTGAATTTAAACTATTTGGCTTGCTAATACTTCTTATTTTTTTTATGCTTGTACTCTAGAGACGTCGACTCTAGGAGTGCTGCAATGCTAGAGCAGCCCTCAATATATTTCTAGGTGTGCCAATCACCGCCCACAGTCAGTAAGTAGTACAAAACAGGAATTCAATAAAATAAAAAATATGTTTCATAAATAAGAATAACCTGCAAACAAAAAACCTGTGGAGACAGAAACCTATTTGCATTTTTTGTTTCGTTTGAAGTCAAAAATCGTCTTTTTTAATGAAGATAACTTTCAATTACTAGTACATTATTTTTTTTACTCATTTAATTGCGATATTTGTATTTTCTGTATTTTTTTCCGTACACGTGAAAATGTTCAAAAATTGCCTCATTTAATGTTCATTCAAAACGATTTAAGGGGACGCGGTACCAAACATCAAAAAAATTTTTATATTCATTTTAACTCAAAACTTTTTATGATTTTATGTTTATGATTTGATACAATAAAACAATTTAGCAAAAAAAAGCCGTGTTAATTCATTACTTAATATAAAATTTAAAATTTTTAAATTTTTGATTTTTTTTTTTTTAAAGCTATCTTTTTCTACAATTTTTGTCGTATCGAATCCATTCTTTTTTTAAAACACTATTCAAACACTTTTACATAAAACTAGGTATTTTTTAAAATATCAGAGCTATAGAAAAATATTTATGATTTTTTTTATACAGTATGTCTAAAAAATTGGTAAAAATCTCTTATTTTAAAGTTTGATTAAAAAAAAAAAAAGCTGTTTCACTTAGAGTTTCAAAAATACCCAATTATGTGAGGCAAATACTTATAAACATGTGCAAAAAATTTCAAATTGCTATCTTAAATACAAAAAAAAGCCTTTGCACTTTAAATAACCAAAACATGAAAATATTAGAAACTGAGAAAAACGCATTTAAAGTTTTCAATGGATGTGAACTACCGGAGGAAATTTAAAGGGATCACAGCAGACATGATGTTACGAAATCGGTTATAACTTTTTTTTCCTTTTAATATTTCAGAATAAGATTTAGAACATACAAAGAAAACAGTTGAAGGATCATTTTAAGACTAAAATTTAAAAATCGACAATTTAAAGAAAATTTCACATTTTTTCGGTACTGCATCCCCTTAAAAGAACATCCTGAATTCCTCAAGAAATATTTTTTCTCACAAACTATATTACTTCTTCGCCTGGAAGTTTCTGAATTATGCTAATATTCGTCTTGCAAAATTATCCTGAAATCGCGTTTTTAGACACTTGAAGTATGTTTTGAAACGGCTAACCATTTCTCACGATTATAAAAGCCAAAAATATCCATAAAAGTACAACAAGCCATACCAAAGTTACCTGAACTTTAATGCTATCACAGTGTTCTCAGTGAGAGAGACAAGACTGTGACGCTTCACAAGAATCACGTTTTGATGTTGTCTTGTGCCAGCTAGGCTGGATATTTGGGGTGAGCTGCTTCACTTTTCCAACTTTACCGTAATTTGGTGTGAAGTCCGACTTCCACAGTACACGCATGCCATAGGGACCCGTTTGTAGGGTAGGCAACCATTCACAGCATAACAACCCATTCACACAAAGGAAGGACAGGGGCAGGAGAGAGAAAGTACATCCATGCCCGAGCCGGGATTCGAGCCCGGAACCACCTCATCGCAGTCAGGCTCCTCTGACCACTAGACAAGGCGAGCAGCTCACGTTTTGATACAATCATTATATGTTTTAACCGTCATCTCTGCGACGTCACTTTAACAATTAGTTTGTGGCTAGTCCGTTTTTGACATGAAGACGTCACATAAGCGTCACTTAGTAGCTTCACATCGGATTGACATTAGTTAGTTGCTTCTGTCTTTTGATGACTACATTGACGTTTCATCGCTGCGCACGGCTTTAAAATAAGGCTTTCATTTTTAGTCACTGAAGCTTTAGTAGTGCTTTGGATATAATCAGTGACGTTGTGCTAGGAAATTTCACTAAGTTAAAACCTAGGAAAACACTGATTCTGCACTAGAGATTGTTTGATAGCTTGACACAGAATGTATTTAAAGTTGTATAAAAGCATACTGCATTTATTGGGTTTTAGCAGTAACTGTTTCATTTTATAAGGATGGCTTTTTCCTTTTTTTTTTCACGCATTGATTTTTTGTTTTTTTCCCAGGTGGTGAAAGAACAGTTATTCTGTGTAAGCTGTGTATTTACGTAAAAGATTTATCAAACAAAAATTGCTTTTAGGTTCTTTGAAGTAAATTTAAAGCTTTCGCTCTCTGTAGCTTTATTTTGATGGACGCACTTTACGGAAGTTATATATTTATTTCACAAATGCCGGGTCAATTGAGCATTTCGTCATTAAACCATGGGAACTCCAATATTTTTCAACAACACAATTGAAATTAGTAACGGCGGAGCAATCGTCCAGATGAGCAGCGTCCATGATTTGTCCTGAGTTACATAAAATACAAGTCGGAGAATCCGTCAGGTGAAAATGGTACAAATAGGCGTTGAGACAATCGTGTCCTGTTAAAAGTCTGCAAACAACCACAGCAGCAGCTCGAGGAAAATTCGGGATACAGTGGGACATCTCGCACAGTTTTCTCCAGGGTTCACCCTCAGCAGCCTGGGAAGCAACATGACGAAACGCATTACTGAAATTTCTCTTGATTTTCAATTTAGCATAGTAGAGTGGCAAGGCTCGACGAGATCTTTGGGGAATACTAGATACTTTCTTGGGAAATAAGTCAGCCTCCTCATTTCTGGGGAGACCACAGTGGAATGACCCACTGAAAAGCTACAATTTTCCCAATATCCCTCAGGAGTTTTTTGCAGTTCTGTGTACGAGACCCCTCAATTTCTTGGTGATTACTAGAAAAAGCCTAGCAGCAGACGCTGTTGAAGATTTAGAGTTATCTAGGGTGCACCACGAGGAGACCTGCTACGTTACACCCCCGGAAGTTATATATTAAATAGTTTCAAACAAGAGACCATTGTAGAAACACATGATTTTAATAAAATGTTCTGGCGGGAATATCTTATTTCTGCACTTACAGTCCCCAAAAATGTTGTGGTTATATCGATGTGGATGCAAACATGTTTTTTCTGTCATTAATGCCTTTGCTAGTTAAACAGTCTTGGAACGTTACAGAGAAACTCTTCGAAGTCAAGTAACCTTAAACATTTTTCTTCAGACGTTGTTTTTGAGAAATGCGCTAAAGACTATTGAAAACATTTTGTTGAGGGTAAAGTATTGCAACGTACATACAGGGGCGTGCATCGAAATTTTGGAGTCCATCACAAATGTCTGTTACGGCCCTACTCAAGTGTTTACCCTACGTCTCAACAAACATTTCACCCCTCATTTTAAGAATCTTGGCCCCTTTCAGGCCGGGCCTGGGCCAACAGGTGTCCCTTCTCCCCCCTGTGCACTCCCCTGCATACATATAATTGTTGTAATAAATGTTACTAGGTTTTGAGACAAAAATATTGTTGTTTCGACAATAGGAAATATTTTACTTCATTTCTCTATACCATCCACTTGATTGGAAATACTTTGGTTTCCCTCTGTCTGTGCCATGCTACTTCTACCTTTGATAAATAACTGCATAAATAGTTTGAAAAAGTAAGAAAAAACTTATCTAGATAAAATGATCTAAATCATATTCTTAACTACCACCTTCTTAAACTTATTAGTTATTTTGTTCTATAGAGTTAAACTATTTGTTAGTTTGTGTAATCTGCTATTAACGTCTGGTGCAAGAGTCTAGCGCCTTGTACTTCTTTGCAAAAGATAAATACAACTTTACGATAACCTTTCCTCCCTGTGTCACGATGTAATTACTCATTTCTCAAAAGTTTGCATCAGTAATAGGTACATGAAGTTTCAAGGGTGTGGTTAAGTGGCGGTGCCATCCCTGGAAACGCGATCAAGATTGTTTCGAAATTATTAATGATGTTGCTCAGACATTTTAATAACATTTTGATATGATAACGTTTGGAGCTAAAGTTATCTGTCAATCACTTTTAACAGTAATTTCTCATTATAACTACTTTCAAATCTTATTGTTAAACTAAAAGGACTAAAATACGGTTATTCGGATTATAATTTGATGTTTTGGCATCTTGACAAGGCAATTGAGATTGGAAGGGATTAAGGTTTGATTGGTACCGAATACCAATTTTTGGAAGGTTAAAATGAAACTTTTTTGTTGCTGTTACTAATCGGTAAACCAAGCCAGAGTAGCAGCTTTTAGTCTATTAGCAGTAAGGAACGGCTTCCGTTTTAACGAGCACCATTTAGGGGGAAGTCCGAATTGACTCATACAGCACGCGATAGACGGAAGCACCATCTATCAATATTTTAAAGTTCAGTACCAAAACAGAAAACGAACAATTCTTGGCCCAGCGTCCCCACGTGGGGGATTTTATGAAAATGACATATTTAACGTGCCACAGTGATCATCAGTAAACAAGGAGGATCTTCGACCGGTTGGCATCCAACCCGAAACACTCCAGTTACGAACAATCAGGTCACAACGGACTGTTAATAATTTACTAAGGGTTATTTTGTTATATCCAGTTATCGATTTGGGAAATAGTTAAGTCCTTGATAAGGCATTAAAATGGAATGTTTTGACTACAACTTCGAAATAATGCGCTGAAAAGGAAATGTTCTAATTTTAGGAATTAAAATTTAAGTTTTTGACTGTCAATTTTTTGATTTTAGTTTTTCAGAAACAATTATCATGCACACTTTTTTTCTACAAAGAAATTGTGCACAATATTTAATCATCAAACGTTTTATTTCATACATTCAAAATATTGACCACATGAAGTAAAGTTAATTGTAGTTTTCCCGTTTGATTCTTTTAGCTGTTTTAAGTGTT
Source organism: Uloborus diversus (assembly GCF_026930045.1). NCBI lineage: Eukaryota > Metazoa > Arthropoda > Arachnida > Araneae > Uloboridae > Uloborus > Uloborus diversus. Next base: position 38,890,102 of record NC_072737.1, read on the forward strand.
TGCATATGCATTCGATTTTTCAAACATAAATATGTCGGCACATAATATTTTAGCATGAAAGAACGTATGTCGTAAATCTAGTGGAATCGTCTTGAAATTGAATCGATTTGAATATCAGTTTCATAAAAGTAATTGTAGTATATTTAGAAATCAATGTGAGTTTAAAAATTTAATATCAGCAAGCTGTGGTAAAAATTCGGGTTTCGGGCTCATGGAAGAGTTTAATAAACTAAAGGTTTTTAAAGAAGCAATGATAAGAGAAATCTTTTTAATGTAATAAAATGCTACATCTTATCAAAATAAAAAATTAAACTGCTAGCATATCATTCCTCCAGATATAAATCACACTCCGTTTTATATCTAAACTCTAGTCGTACAACAAATTTACCGATAAATGAAACAAAAGAAAAATTTTAATATTTATTTTTAATGTAACAAGTAAAGATTTATAACGCACCTGTAGTTGTTGATTTTAAAAAATAAGTAAAGGTCTAAACTCGGCAGTTTGGGATTGTTTATGAAATAGTTAATATTTTAACTGATAATAAGGGTATTTTAGTTAACTTTTCATAATAGTTTTGTTTACGGAAACAGTTTCTCTTTCTGAAAATGTAAGTGTTCTAGCACTATAAGCAATGTACAAGTAAATATATATATATATATATATATATATATATATATATATAAATGATAACTCTCAACATACTAAACTGGTTTGATAGTGTCATTTTATGAAGTTATAAGTTCATAGTAAAGAAGTCATATTAATCTCTAACTGCACAATCAAAATTAACTATACTGTAGTTTTTTCTCAAAAAAAGAAAAAAAGACTTCGTAGTTATATTATTGCTGATATACAAAGTAAGTGTCAATGGAGAAAGAATATTTTATCTTTGAAATGTATAAATTTGCTGATTATATTTTAAAAACAAAACAATAATTAAAAAAAAGAGGACGTTTACATCTACAATACTATTAATTTTCATTCAAAATATTGATTACACTTGAGTAGTTTGTTTTTTCCGGGACATCTCAAAGCGTTTTCAGTTGAATTATATTTGGTAATATTTGAGCTTTGAAATTATATTCATTAAAATATGTATTAAAATCTTTTACATAACGCGCTTTTTTTTGTTATAATTTTTCACATGACTTACCAATCACCAACGTTTTTTTTTTGGTCGGTTAGTCTTTCAAAGAATGGATTTAAACCAATCTGAACAAAACGAAATATGTGTTTATAACTAACACGTAATGAATATTTTTAAGTATAGAAGTGCTAATTTTATCTCAAAGTATTAAATACGTTGGTAAAACAACCTGAATTGAAACCGTTTTGAAAAAACAGCCCAGGTGGGCAGCCAAATTCAATCATGCTGCGCAGAGGACCGAAAAAATAGTAGCAGCTGGTGAGAGAAGTAATAATTACCTTTTTTGAGTGCTTCATTACACACTACTTATAATATTTTAAAATATATCAACAAGAAAATTTTCATCTTATATGCATTTGTGTACCTGCAATCTAATAAATCTAAGTTTTTTAATCTAAGTGACTTTTTTGCACACCTCCCATCTTGTTTAATTTAAAAAAACAAACAGAAGTACATTTCGTTACGTTTTTTACGTTATATCGCATCACTCACGAAGTTCTGAACTTCCGCAGAAGTTCGCTCATGAATATTAAAAAGAATATACATACCTTTTCTCTCCCGAAATGGAATCTCAAGAAGGCAAACAAGAAAAATTCAATAATTTTTAACTAAAGAGTTGCTTAACCTCACGTATCTGATCCCTCATCAATTTTGTGGTTGTTTCTCGCTCAAGTAAAAAGGACGTTGAACATGCTTCAGATCGAAGATATCCTAGCTACTATAATTTGAAGATACAAACTTTTTATTTTCTTGTTTTACCACCGTATTTAAATATAGATGGTGGGTTCATGTCAGATGCTTTAGCAAGGTTAAAATTGACACACCTATGATACGAGAAAACTATAAAACGTTCAATGTAACGTTTTAAGTAAAAGACAAGCTCAACGCAAAAATGTATTTTGTTTTATTGTTATCCATTCGTTTTACAATTAATTTACTCGTGTTTTAAATTAAGAAAATTGCTATGATAAGCCAACATATGCTTTACTTTATAACCATAAATGCATCGTGTTCCCTTTTGAAAATATATACCTAATTTAGGTTTTTAAAATACTATAAGAACAGTTTGAAATTCTGTAGTTGAAAATAACCAATAAAATACTTACTGAAGGTGCTATAAAATCAATTTTAAACTTGTAAACGTATCAATCATATGGATAATAAAAATACTTTTTTTTTGTTTTGGCATTCGCAAGCGTAAGATTTTTTTTTTAGTTTAGAACCTACTTCTTTTAAATCTACAACGAAAATAGAAAGAGATTTTCATAATAATTATCAATCTTTTGGAACTTTTGATGGTTTTATGGCATTTATTTTCAATTAAAGCTTGATATTAACAATTGATTGTTTAACCATAAACCATACTTAAATGAAACTGTTTACTTAAAGTATTTTTCTCAAGATTTAAACAGAAGTTTAAAGAAAAAGAACATGTTTTAAAGGGAAGAACACGTTTTAATAAAACCATGCGTTTAAAGGTTAAAAATGGATCAAATTCTTAAAAATACAAAGAATTAATAAAGTAGACAATCTACATAGAGTTTGTTATGTAAGCAATCCAGTTGCGCACAGATATTTTAGGTTTACGTTTTTTCTTAATGTGGAAAATTATTAGCTTTAGAGTGCAAATCATCCAATTTAGGGAAGCAGTTAAAGATAGATTAAAAGTTAAATCAAAAGAAACCCTTGTACGGAGCCTATCCTAAAATTGGTAGTATAGGTGCGTGTACGGCCTGTTAATGAACAAGAACCAATGAAAATTCTAGCTGCACTAGTTATGTAGTAGATGATGCCTAGACTCGAATGACAAGATCTTAACTTTTTCAAGACCATATTTTTCCTTTAATTCAAATTTCCTTTAATTTTAAAAGTTATCAAATACAAACTATTTATAAATTTTATTGAAAACTTGTAAATCGAACTTCGTCAACTTACAATGATAATTTAAAGATATACATTTTGTTCCTGTTCCTGCAATAGTTTTTTACACTTCAAAGCAAGAAAGAAATTATATAAGGCCGTGTACCTTTGAAAACTAATTCAAACTTTTTAGTTACCAGGAGTTTTCAAAGCAACAGCTAATTCAATATTAATTCAAATATTCTGAGCATAACTCTGTTAACAAATAAAGGGAAAAAAAAAACAAATAAAAGTGCTAAATCAAATCTGTAACTGTATACCAAAAATGTTTTTATTTGCCGGAAAAAAGGGGGAACATGGTTAAAAAAATGGGGGGAAAATAAGACGATAATGGTGTCGTTTCCAAACTTTTGAAAGGTTTTTTTTCTGAAAGAGCTTGCTGAAAAACATAGGATTTGACTTTTTTGTAAATAATTTGTGAAAGTTTAATATATTTTTTTAAACTCTTTTAATCAGTGCACAGATTCATTTTCGTTTTTACGCTTCTGCACCTGACATCACAAGTGATGAAATGCCATTCACTGATGGCATTAGCGCACAGCGCAATACTAAATTCGCATCTTTACTCACATGTACTGGCAACGATATGGTTGATAGCAAGCGTAGAGCGCAATATTTTATTTGCTTCTGAATTATCATAAGCTGGAAACGTGGTAGACAGCAAGTGTCAGCATTCAGCTCGTCAGTGGAGTATGCGCCAAAGCTCATCACTTGTGACTACGACTTGTTTGAAATATCGAACATTAAAAAAAAATATTATGAACTAAACGCTTTGAAAATAAAATATTTTTCTCGCTCTCTTTTTTTTTTGACCATTCTATCAACTTCAGTGACTAAAAGAAGTACTTTTGACAGATGGAAGCAACCCCATTAGATAGCGAGGAAAAATATATGTATTTATGTTCGAATTTTTCTACACATTTAATCATTAGTTATTTGGTACGGTTTTAGTAATTTTTTGATTTCAAATTTTCGAAAAATGTAGAGCTTTTGAAAAATGAAAGCATGGATTAACCAAGATATTTATTACCCAGTGTTCAAATGACTCATACTGCACAACAGTTTCTGGGTTTTACTTTTTTTTTTTACTTTTTTTTTTTACATTGGAAAATTCTTTGAAACAGCTAGTGAACCATTAGCAAATCCCTAGTGTTTTCCTCAGCTTCTCGCAGTGAAACACTCTTAAATCAATTTAGAAGCAGTTTCACCCCGTATTTGAACATTTCGGTTGTATTGCGGCTGCTTTATTATGTTTTTTACTAAGTTTTGCTAATTAGGAGCATTCATATTTTAGTAAACGTACACAATTTGCAAAATACAGTGTTGGTAACTAGGAAACTACCTTTTACTGTAAATAGTAACATGAAATGTGAAATTACTTGGGATGAATCGTTTGTAATTGATGATATTTGCCTATTGTTTCAAGAAAAAAATATTTTTTTGGTATTTATAGTAAAAAGACTAGAAAAAAGAAAGGCGGGGGGGATCAGCGATGGTGGAAAAAGCGATGGTAGTGACGATATGTGGTGTTTTTTTACACCACAAATTTTTTTGACGAAGGACATACTTTTTATCTATTAAATATTTAAACATTTGATATATTTATTTAGTAAAATATTAGGAGCATATAAAGTAATAAAAAACGTAATTTGTAATATTCACGCTTAAAATTAGTCCTTTATTAACGTGTCCAAAACTATTTTTTTATTTTTTGATTTTTTTTTTTTTACCGCAACTATTTTTTTTATTGAGTTTGCTTTAAATTAGTATACTTCTATCTCCTTCTTACATTCATTTCAATTGATGACGGAGTTCATTGCAATCAAGAAACATGAGCAGGCAACCACCATATATCTTTTGCGTCTATGGTTAATATATTAGAATGTAGACTTCCTTATTATTAACTTATGTATAAAAAAACGTTAAATGTAGTTAAAGGCAAAGTTCGTTATTCTCAAAGTGAGCTATAAATTTAAAACTTCTACGGCTTCATGTAACCAAAATATGGCCATAGTAACAGTCTAACTTCGAGTACACATGGATGATATTTTTATACATAAATTTAAAACACATACAAAAATGTTTAAATCAAATGCACAAATATCAGGGTTATGAAATCAACTTTCGTTTATGGAATCTCAATACCCAGAAAGGTAATTATTAAAAAATAGTTATACCCGACTTTTATCTACCTTTTTCCTTCTGATGAAGCCATTCAGTTTTTCATCATTTGATTAGCATAACTATTTAATATTCGATCACTTGATTATGCAAACCCCTGTATCCTCTGATTTTATAAAATTTCTTTTTTCAATACTGCACTGATTCAAAGATTTTTGTATGTATTTTAAATTTATGCATGAAAATACTTAATTTTAAGTAAAGCCAAAGGTCATTGTTCTCAACTTGAGGAATACCATTAAAACACCTACTTTTTCATCTATTCAAAAAAAAAAAAAAAAAAGGCTAAACTAAGTCTCATTGCAAGTACACCTTGACGATTTCTTTAAAATTTAAGTTGCTTTCTGCACATGCACCAAATATGATGATGAAATGCTAGTAAGTTGATATGGGTAATGAAATCTCCTCACGTTTATGAACTCTCATTACCCTCCAAGTTAATCATGAGGAAATAGTTATACACGACGTGAGGAGAGGTATAACATTTCAGTGATTTGTCGCTTTTGACTTCAAGAGCTTTTACAATTATAAAGGTTAATCAAAAGATTTGCGTTTCACTAATTTATGCAATATGAATACTAGTAAAGAAATAATTGTTTAATATCCTTCCTTATTGACATAGTTACTTAATAATGTTTTCACGTGTCTGAAAAAATGCAAGTTGTTTAACCATATATAGTAATCGTTACCTAGCGTTAATTTAGTGGTGCTATTTATGTGAACAAAGTTGAGCATGAGATTTGAGCCAACACTTTTGTTACGTTTTTATCAACTTAAATTATTTTTAGCAAATAGTGATATATTTTATGTATTCTCAACGTTTTCCTTTTATTTTATGACCTTTCAATAATTATAAAGGTTGAGCAAAATTTTGCGTTGCAATAATTTATACAATATGAATGTTAGTTCAGACTTAATGGTTTTCTGTCTTTATTTGCTGGTATAGTTGCTTAATAAATGTAACAGAAATGTTTCAGACATTTACATGTCTGAAAAAATGCAAGTTGTTGAAGCGTATACAGTAACCGTTACTTTGAAGGAACTGCCACGTGGATCAAGTTGAGTAAGTTTATGAATCACTTCGTCCGAGATAGTGACTATTTTTTCGACACCTTTGTTACGTTTTTATCATATTTAATATGTATCAGCAAGTGGTTATACATTTTATAGCTTCTCCATTTTGTTTGGGCTTCATAAAGTACTAACACTTGTAAGCAAGTATGCAATTTCTTGAATTGATTAAATATTTCGAACATTTAGTAACATAAACCTTTATAAAAAAATCTTTCTAGTCTAAAGAAAAGGTTACAATGACAGAACAAGCACAAAATGGAATATTGATTTTAAAACTTATAATTTTTGCTGTTTCCAGGAAAAAAAGACTTATTATTTAATCTTTGTTATAAATAAAACAATTAATCAAATAAAGGATATTGACAATTAAAAAATATATGACTGACTGTAGAATTCGAAGTGACTAACTAAGCCCTCAAGTTATACTCTTTAATTTTTTAAAAATATTTTCAGATTTAATGTAATTATTTTATATGTTTTTGAAATGGTAGAGTAGACCAAATGATTCATAGCACATATTGGGATGTAAATAAAAAAAAATCTTAATCTAAGAGTTTTTGAATTGTATTGCAACAAGTAACTTTGATTTACGTGAAGGAAATATTAGAATGACTTTTCTATCTTTTTGTCAAATTAGGTTTTTATTTGGATGTCAAAGAGATTTTTTTTATTTTCTTCCAAGAAAAAACACATACGCTTATTATACCTCGTTGATAAGACCTTTTAAGTGTTGCAACTTTCTTTGGGTGTTCTTTTGAACTTTTACATTCGTAACTTATACGAGTACCTTCCATTAAAGCAAATTACTCAAAATTTAGATGACTTCTTTTTTGAAAAAATATTGAACTTTCATTTATTCATTTATTTTTTATTAGAAATGAATAACCTTATAAAAGACCTTAATCAATTACATTAACAGTTTGATGAAAACAGTGATTATACTTGTTCCAATTGCAAAGAATACCGTACGATGATGGCAGAATAAATCTGCATTTGCTGGCATGGAAAATAGATATAACGAATGCATTTTTAATATCATTCTCTTTTGCGTGATGAATTGATTTTATTTTCACTTGAAATTAATACATATTTTCCGCAGCTACACCATTATCATGTTGCTTATGGCACCGAAAAGAAACCAATACTCCATTTTTACAAGAATCTAACTCTCTCAACAAGACATTAACTTTTGAGAAAAGTTTCTTCTTAGAGAATGATAACAATAAGTTTTCTTTAACTTCACTTTTCTCTATCAGAGATAAATGAGATTTCATCTCAAGAACACAAAAAAACATCTACTGCAGAATCCAATATGTGTGATTTATTACTCGACGCTTGACTCCGCCCTCTCTTTTTGTGCAAGAATATTCATTTATTATGAAGGGGCCAATTTGTTACACTAAGCCAGTGTTATCTAGATTTGATCACGTGCTCGTTTGTGCCTAATAATGAACGCTTGTAGTAGGCTACATAATAGAATCGTAGTTTTAACGCCCAACCGTTCATTACCTAGGTTATGAGCAATAGCTCTTGAAAAGCGCATTGTTCTCACCAATAGATAGTACTTGAGATCTGTCACGTACTTAACTATAGAAAATCGAAAACTATTTTTAAAACCTCTTCTTTTAAACAATTACTATGTTTTATTATATAAGTGCTATTAATTAAATAATTGCTAAGAAAAAATTACACAATGTTTTCGCATGAATAATTGTTTTCTACAGTTTCTGTTCAGTATCATAAGTAGGTTATATATGATGCTTTTGTACTAAGCTTTTCTCTGTCTAATTAATGTACCTCAAAATATGTCACGTAATGGTATGGTTGTGACATTAACAGATTTTGCAACATCTGTTAATTTTTTATTGATTTTATATTGTAAAACTTTTCACTTCCTCTTCAAAATATTTTACTTCTGTGTACTTACTTCACTTTGTATGTTTCCGTTGTATCGCAGTAGCTGTTTTGAACCATTTTGTTTGCAACCCGTAGACTAAAATGTGAATAGTTGGATAAAGATTTAAAATGTTACTTGTAAATTTGATGCAAGAGCTTTTTAAAGTAGTCACCATCAAATAAATTTATAATTGTAACACATAAATAAGTTAACCTTTTTTTTAAATTAAGAACAAAGAAAGATCAAATGTTCAGCCGATAACAATAAAGAGGCTTCGATTGGTAAATGTAAGAAATCGTCATTATCTTTCTCATTGTCTTAAATAATACAATAAATAATTTACTCAGTCATAAAACCTCGTTAAAGTCTTCTGTAAAGGAAGTATTAAGCCTAATTTGAAATATCAAGGAAATAAAAAAAATCTTAACCCCTGAGTTTTCCCGTTAATTTAGTTTTGTATATTTAAATCAAACTATTGTGAGAAGAAATATTGAATTTAAAAATGAAACATAATTCAAAAGGTGACCACATACAGTTTCGTCACTTAATTCGACGAACAGCTATACTAATTAAATAATGCTTGAAACTCATTCCTTTTAAGTATTCATTAAAAAAAATCAAAGTAATGCAACTTTGACTTCCTTCGAGTGATTTATGATTAATTGGGAAAAAAATAAGATATACTTTTTTTCTTTTTGTTTCAAATCTTTACAGGACGAAATACGTTTAAAACTTTCAGATAAAATAAGCGTTGGGTGGTTATACTTAAAAAATGATTAAAAATTTCTCAACTGAAGTTCCTAACTTTCTTACCGTAGCATAAAAGTACTACACAGAAGTACAAACTATATCTTTCTTTAGTTTCAACGTCTAATTTACGGAGACACATTATTTGTTTTCCATCAGAAGATTGAGACTTTTTTCAGTTACTACCTATTTCTTTGCATTTACTGGTGTCTCGAAAGTACACTTACTTTGTCTTTTCAAATTAGTATTTCTTTGTCTAGAAAGAAGCATGTGTCGATATCCGAAAGCTACTTAGTCGTTTTTGCTCTTTTGGTAGACTGAAAGAAACTTTGTTTATTTAACTACAGTTGTTCAAGTACCAGGCAGAAGGGTAGTTCGAAAAGAAATCAATATATATATTTTTTTCGGATTCGCGTTACCTCTCAAAAGTTGTAGTTTGGTAACCTCAATTGCGAGAAATTATTAAAATAAAAAAGAAAAGAAAAAAAAAGTTTATATCTTCAGTTTGCGCATCAGGCTCAAAGTTAAACTGAAAAATAATTTTTCAAAAAATAATAAAACTATTTTTTTTTTTTGTATATTTTTATGAGGCAACACCTATAAATTATCAGTATATAGCGTAGTTTGAACCTAAAAAAAATCTTATAGTTTTTTCATAAGATCTTTCGTTTAAGCAAGCGCCTTAAATTGGGCTAAAATCTCCTGAAATTTGAAGCCCAATTTAAGGCGTATGCACAAACTAAAGACCTTATGTAAAAGCTATAAAATAATTTTTATGTTCAAACTACGCTATATTCAGACAATTTATGATTGTTGCGTTATAAATAATCAAAAAACTAATTTTAGTATTTTCAAAAAAATTCAATTTTTGACATATTTTTTCAAATTTTCAGCCTCATGCCCAAACTGAAGGTGACAACTTAGAGGTTTTTTTGAGTTTTTCCCCAATTGGAGGATACCAAACTACAATTTTTGAGAGGTAACGCGAAATTCGAACCACCCTACTAGACAGTTTCTCGAACACAAGTTCTGTTATTTTTTTCAATATTCGTTGTATGAACTCTTGTTTATAGTTTTGTAATCTTGAGAATGGTTATTTCCAGTTCTTCTGCAAGATCAAATATTTTACTTCTTGCACAGTAAAGTATATCTACAATAATTTTTACTGTTTATACTGTAATATTTGGCTGTAAAATTCCAAAGTTATCAAAACAAAATTTAACATAAATTATACTTCAAGTTATTTTAAATATTGGTTTTAAGCAATTTTGCCGTGATTTAACAAGAACATAATGCCAAAGAGCATTTTTAAAAAGTTTTTAAAGTCAGGCAGCTTATGATTATAAATATGAGGATGAAAAAATGACCATTTACATCATTAAGCATGGAAAACAAAAACTAGATGCAGAATTTTTTTGTGCATTCTAAATATATGAAGAAGATAATATATTAAAATTTGAAAAGTAACTCAGTATGTACGCTTCTTATACCTCTCAAAAAGAGAGATGGTAAACAAAAATAAAAATATCCCAAGGTTTTTAAAAGCACACAACTTAAAACATTTCTGCGAATATTTCCGGCTTGTTTGAACACATTTTTTCAATATCGGCGATATATTTATCTTAACACTGACTCAGCAAGTTCAAACGCATAGAATTTTGCCTTCAAAGCACTTCTTCATTGCATATTTTATTGACACCTTCTTTTTTTCGTCATCGTGTTTACTTATCATTTCTGGTAAGATGCTGCTTCAGATTATGTTTTTGTAACAAAAATAACAAGTTTGTTGAAGTTTTAAAAATGACATTGCTGAAAGAGAAATTTTGTTAAAAATATCTCTTATAGAAAGTAATTATTTACTTAAAATTAACTTCTTAAAATGTATGCAATAATTCTAGTGAATTATCGTGTAAAAGAGTTTTTTAAATATCAGTAACATTTTAATTTCGTAACATATTGCAAAAAGTTCCTAAGCTTTTCAACGACTGCTGAGTCTTGATAATTAATCCCAGTTTATCAGAACCGATATATATATATATATATATATATATATATATATATATATATATATATATATATATATATATATATATATATATATATATATATATGGTGTATCAGTACAGCGCTTGTAGACTTTCATGGCAGATAGAGTACACCTAGACGATGGGAAACCACAAAGCAATACATGGTCGGAAATGCTTTCCCGGCGCGGTAATCACGACACAAATCACCAAAAAGACAATACCTCACATCTCCGGTGCATTGAAAATCGAACATCGAAGCGGGCTTGGCAACAAAATGCGCATGCACCGTCATCTAATGCTTCGGTTTACGTAACGAAGTCTATCGTGTACACCAGACAAAAACTTACTAGCATTTTTGTATATATTAAAAATAATGAACATGTTTCGTGTCTCGTTTTGTGCTTTGTGTCGTCATTATCGCTTCAGGAATGCGTTTCCCATCAGGCATTGCTATGTGATTTCCAATCGCCTAGGTGAACTCTATCTGCCCTGAAATTCTGTAAACGCTGTTCTGATACACCCTGCATATACTTTTTGTCGAAAGAAGTATAACAGCAGATATATCTAAGTTTTATTTCGTACTAAATATATGAAAAATATACTTGCAGTTTAGTTAAAGCAAGTTGCAATAATATTTAAAGCAACCACTACGACGTTGAATTCAAGTTTGCATGTACTACGTTAGACTAATTTGCCGTCGGCATGTAAACGGCAGTATCTGCAGAAATGAGTTTTCGAGATATTTGAAGAAATGAGTGTTGAATTCAATACTAACAATAGTAGGAAAACGTTGGAATTGGGCTTTTTTTTTTTTTTTTTTTTTTTTTTTTTTTTTTTTTTTTGCGCCTTGTTTTTCAGCGGAAACCAAATAAGCAAGCTTGCACAATAAAGCTGACGTACAACAAATAACAAAAATGCAAAAAAAAAAAAAAAAAGGGAAAGAAAAGAAAATGCAGTTACTGCCTTTTACCAGCAGTTCCTATGTTGCTTTGTTACGTATAGTTGTTTGCATGTTGCTTCCTATTATCTAAATCAGCTAACTGTACGGTACCGTATGGGTGGTAATATAACATGCCTAATTCAGCTTTTTATGGCGTTTAGCACGCGATAAATATAAAATAGGTCTAAAACATAGTCAAGGCAAAGCAAACATGGTCCAATAAAAACAAGGAGATTAACTCAATACTAATACATTACTGCATTATATACTGGTCAAAAAAGACATTGTAGCTCGTTTACTTAAACAATGCTCATAACCTTTTCACCGTTTAATTAATTTCTATAGCAATTCGACATCTCCGTTTCAAATAATGTGTTTATACCATAACCCATAAATAGATTAAAACAAAAATGTCTGATTCCGATATATATAGCTTGCATACGTTAGCCTTTTATTGCCTACCAGAGATACCCAAGCCGCTTCAGACTATATATATATATATATATATATATATACAGTCCAGACACATTAATGTGACCATCTGTCAAAAGCCAGAATAACCACCTTTCGCAGAGCGGACTGCTGCGAGACGTGCAGGAAGAAAGTCACTTAGGTCCCTGAAGGTGTTCTCTAAGATGTTGAGCCATGCCGACTCTAATGCCGTGGCCAGCTGCGCTAGATTACGCGGTTGAGGATCCATGGCGCAAACAACTCGATCGAGATGGTCCCACAGATGCTCGATTGGGTTTAAGTCAGGTGAGATTGCTAACCAGGGGAAGACGGTAAACTCATCCTGGTGCTCTTCGAACCACGCACGTACACTGGCAGCTGTATGGCACCTTGCATTGTCCTGCTGGAAGATGCCATCATCCTGAGGAAAAACAATGCGCATGTAGGGGTGGAGATGGTCCGCAAGGACAGATGCGTACTTGTATTGATCCATCGTGCCTTCCACAATGATCAGTGAACCCAGAGAATGCCAAGAAAACATTCCCCAGACTATAATGCTCCCGCCTCCAGCTTGGACCGTTCCGGGCAATGGTTGCAGGGTGGTTCCTTTCAGAGGTTTCACACCTTATACGCCAACGTCCATCTATCCGATGGAGCATAAAACGCGATTCATCTGAAAACGCTACCTGTCGCCACTCAGTGGACGTCCAGCTGCTGTACTGGCGTGCAAATTCTAGCCTTCGTCGTCGATGAGCAGCAGTCAGCATAAATGCACGAACCAGGCGTCTGCTTTGGAGGCCCAGACGCAGCAATGTTCGCTGAATAGTAGTTTTGGAGACACTTTTGGTAGCCCCTTGGTTCATTTTGGTGGTCAGTTGCTCAACGGTAGCCTGTCTATCTGCCCGAATGCATTCCGCAACCGTCGTTTGCCTCTGTCATCTATGGCCCGTGGTGCACCACATTTGCCACGTCGCTGATTTTGGACAGTCCCATTTTGCCATGCACGGTACACTTTTACCACGGCGGCACGCGAACAGTTCACAAACTCAGCCGTTTCGGAAATGCTTCCATCCTTGGCCCGAAGGCCAATGATCATGTCTTTTTGGACGTCGGATAAATCGCTTCGTTTCTGCATTACGCCAACGGTTGAAATGTTTTCCGAAGCCCTCACGCACTCTTTATTTACGCTCAACTGCACTGTACTGCCACCTGCCTTCTGTGATTGGTTATTTAACTCTGACGTGGAAAGTACGTGGTGGTCACATTAATGTGACTGGACTGTATATATATATATAGATAGATATTTCGTGATCGCTGTAACAGATATTGAAACCAATACCGTTCAGTGTATGTTGAACAATTCCAAAGCTACGCAGCATTGTCACGGGTACTAGTGACCTGCGCATCACGCTCTGACATTATTGCTCGCATAACTGAAATCCAGCTAGAGATGTTTTATTACTCAATACGGAGGTCATACAGCAAATGTTACTTTTTACCTGATTTTAAATAATATCTCTAATATTTTATTGTAGAGGCTCATACGTCTAAGCACAGCTAACAACGGCATTTCCCTTGTATGCAAGAACAACTCAGCTATTTTCCTTGAACTGTTTATTTTTCATTAATGTATCATTAACTGCACTTTCAGCAAATTTATTAACATGTTAGAAAACACAAGATTTTAGTGAAAATATGATTTGTTTGGATGAAATGATGAATACGATAAAATATATGGTCTTATAAAATTCTTTATAAGACAATTTTTGCTTTTAATGCTTTATTAGAGTCCTCTTTTTGAGTTGAAAGTGCACATAAAAATTAACACGCATTTTAAATATTTAAAATATTTATCTTCACTTTTAGCTCTATGTTTTTTTTTTTTTTTTGTTTTTTGCGAGATTGAGGGGCACATTCATCGTCTATTTAAACAGCAACGTATTGTACTGCCTTCAGCCTTAGATAATTATTGATCAGTTTAAAGATGATCAAATAGTTAATACTGGACCGTAATACTTATTGAACTTGGTCGAAAGCTATGCTCCGTGCCTCAAAAGGTATTGAAGGTTTGAGGAACTAATATTGAGAAATAACTCATGGCCAAAATGTGTTCTTGAAAGGCCTTCCTTGCTTAGGAATGTACGTTTACCAAGGTAACAATTTCGGAAGTGCAAAAAATAAAGACTGAGAGAAAGTGAGAAGTGGAAAGTTTTAGTTCCGGGCAATTCATTTAAAGTATCAATAAGAACTACGATTTAGCGATGAAACATTTTTTATAAGAAAAATAAAACTTGCTAACTACTTCTCCACGATATTTTGCTTTATTAACGTATTTAAAAACCATTTCTATTTTTTCATTTTTGCAAGGAACATTTTATAATGTCAGAGCCACTAATGATTTTAAATAAATAGCGTTTTTGAGTGGGTACATAAGACTGAAACAGACAACGGCATCGGACAAGTATTAATCATAGTACCTTTGAAAATTCTTCAACATTTCATATGAATGATCATGATTGCCTAAAATGGAAGTTTACACAAAGAGAAATAAACTATACAATTAATCCAAAAATGACGAATTCGTGATTCCAGGATACAGCTTTGCATATTTATCAGCAGATTTTAAAGCAAGATGTTAAGAAACTGAATTAAGCGAAGTGATAATCCATTCAGAGGATGCAGTAAAAGTTGATGTAGACCACCTTAAATCTCATTATGATCAAATTGTTGATGATGTAATAATAATTGGTTGTACTGTTCTCTGAGCAATAACTTACATTTGATAAACGATGAGTATTTTCTATTTATCAAACCAAAGACAGCTGGATATAGAATAATCGCTTGACGATAATTAATATTATTAATATAAATAATGAAACATGCTGAAGCGAAAGTCATAAATTATAACCACCTTGAACTATTGAGAGGACTTCGAGATGTGTAGTAACTAACGTATGTACTTTTTGTGAAATTATTTTTATTTCAACAAACATAAATCTATGCACAAAACAGTTGAAAACGCAGCAATGTGTTTTAGTAAGAAATGCACAACCTGGTGCATTAATAACGGTTACATTTCTACATTATAAGGAAACGGACATGAAATTCAAAAAAAAAAGGCTTACCATCAAATTGATGAATTGTCAAATGCACATCATTTATATTATCATGAAAAAAATAGCATTCAAAAGATGATTGAATTGCAATTAGTGTCGGATCTGTCAGCTTTTAAATAGTATGAACACAGTAACCGTCTGCATAGAAAAGTTGGCGATAAAAATAAACTAGTTTTATGTGATGGTTATTTAATCTATGTAAATAATTGAGAAGGTGTTTTAGTTTAGAAATAAGTGAAAGGTTAAGCAATATTCTAAGGTAAGACGTATTTTTACTCACTCCATTTTATAGTTCTTTTTTATTCATTATTTTTGAGTTTATTCAATTGTTTTTCATATTTTCTACTGATTTTTTAAAATCTTAAATAAATTTACTCTAGTAGGGGTACATTAATGAAGCACTTGTTATTGCTTTATTAAATGCTTGTGCTGAAATAATTATTAATAATTTTTACTCTGATATTCAATCTTATTCTGTTTCTTTTCTAAATATTGCAAATCTTAGTTCAATTTTGTTTTTATTTAAAAGTTTTTTTTTCAATTAAAATTTCCTTTTTTTTAATTTAGCATTTTCTTGTATCATATTTATAAACTTTTAAAATTGTCTTTTTACTTCTTTGTACGAAGTAAAGGAAGTATCGTATTCACGAAAAAGTTTTGACCCAAAAGTAGGCTTCAATTTCCATTTAGTTCTCCCCCCGAATGAATGTTGAGGTTTTTTTTTTTTTTTTCAACCCGACCACAAGTGGATATATGTCTAAGAAAGTGTAGACACCCAAAATATCAATTTTGACGATCCCCGAATTAATTACAGCGAGTGTTCCCGTGACGTCTGTATGTATGTACGTATGTGCCTCGCATAATCAAAAAACGGTATGTCCTAGAAAGTTGAAATTTGGTACGTAGACTCCTAGTGGGTTCTAGTTGTGCATCTCTTTTTTTGGTTGCTTCCGGATGTTTCTAATGGGGTCTCTTACACCTTTTTTTTTTTTGAGAGAAATCATTGTTAATATCAATGCAAACTCAAGTAGTGTTACAGTTTGGCAAACACTTGGCGACATATCGCCAAGCTTTTTGTCGTCATGTTTTTTTTTTTTTTTTTTTGCTAACTTGGCAACTAAAAAAATTGGCGTTTTTTATTTTTATTTATTTATTTATTTTAAATTTGGTTTCATTTTGGCCAATATTGGCGATATTTAGAGGGTTAACCAATGAATCACATTAAAGTATCCAGTATTGGGGGGAAAATTAATCTGTATAAAAACGTTTTTTGTTTCAATTCGCAACAAACTTGGGGCAAAAATATTTAAAGATTTTCTTTGCTTACTCCAAGGCACTACTAATATCATTAAATTGGCGTAAAAGAAAAGTCATGGGATGCACACATCCCATTCTTGCCCGTGTGATGCACACATCCCGAGCCCATCAGCTCGTTTTATTTTTCACTCTCTGAAGTTACATTGTTTATGTGCCACAGAGTACACGTTAAATACAGGTAACTAATAACTAACTAATTTTACAACCAGTTAAAGATAAGAATTCGATTCTTTAACATTCAATACATTATTAGAATATACAAGTTTAAACTTAACTTTTACTGTTTGAAACTTTAATGCGGAAAAAACAGATATTACAGCGTCAATAAAGAAAAAATGTTCTAAATAATGTTGCGACCTTTAAACTGGCAAAATACACGCTTCAGTTCTGGAACAATGGTTTTTTTTTATTTATTTTTTTTAAAGAAAAAAACACTATTAATAATTTCACAAATGTCTCAGAAATAACTTAAACTTAAAAAATAATGTATAAATAAATAAAAATAATAATATTGCTCAAAAAAGAGACAAAAACATAATATGGAAAACATTCAACATTTAATAGAGAAATGTGGGGCGAAGTAAAATAGCAGAGAACGTGAAATAGTGAAATATTTACCCTTTTTACACTTATCTCGTAATGATTTCAATTCGACATATGTAGGCTACTCCAGTCAGAAAAGTTATCCCCGGCGATGAAAGAGCATGATAATGCAAATAATTTTCAAAAACTGATGCTCATCCTCATATATATAATAGTCAATTCACTGATCGAGTAACTCTCTGACGTCATCAACAGTGAAACGCCCGCCATAGCATTCGTGACGGCATTGTTTCATTGTTGAAGCACCAAGTATTTAGTAAGTTATTTATAAGTTGACAATGTTTTTGCCTATATTTGACTTGAAGGGAAATACTTCATTTTGACAATGCTGAACAGGATCAGGTAACTTAACTTTTTTTTTGTTTGGTAAAACTGTCATTTAAGGAAAATGAAGAAACGAAAAAAAGGTCACCAATTGACGCATATACAAGAGTCAAAATTTCAGTTATCAAAATATCATCAAACGAGTAATTACTTCGTTCAAATGTAGAAGCAATTTTCACCTGCCATACGGTAGACCGACCAGTGAATGAACAGTTAAGCACAATTTAATTTTTTAAAAATCCTAGTAATTTTAAATTCTATACTATACAGATTGTGATAGTTAAAACATTTTAATTGATCTATGTAAATATCTTTAAAAAATCGCGGGAACTTAAATGGTACCGCTTCCGACTTTTTTAGGTGTTTAAAGAAAAAATGACACAACGACCCAGTAAATGAACACCTCGAACCAGTAAATGAACACAAATTGGTCCAGTGAATGAACATGATAAATTTTGATTCAAAAAGAAACTAAGTTTCTTTGAGATCTATCTATTTATCTATATAACTATCTAAATCTGTTTATCTACCTATCTATATCTATCTATCTATCTATCTATATATATATATATATATATATATATATATATATATATATATATATATACTTATCTATATATCTATCTACCTGTCTATATATCTAATATCTATCTCTATATCAGTTTCTCTACCTAGGTTAATATACAGATAGAGATATAGATAGATAAAAGATAAAACTCAGTAAAAAGTGCATTGCTTGCAAAGACAAAAATAAAGAAATTATAAAGTATATAATGAAATACATAAATTAATAAGCATATAAAACTATCTGCATTACAAAAAAGTACAAAAATGAAAATATCTCAAAGAAACTTCAAATTTCTTCTTAAATCAAAAGAAATTTTGCCATTGTTCATTCAATGGGTTTTCGCAATTTTCGTACCCAGTGACTGGAAACCAGTCTACCTGAAAATCTACGCATTCTGCATTTACTGAAAAATTTAAATCCAGAGCCCAAATATGTATACTTAATTTTTCTATCGTAGAGTTAAAAAATAAAATTTATCGATAAAATAATTTGTATCAAAATAAATGCTAGCACGAAACCAGCCTTATTATTTTAAAAGAGAGAAAAAAACGATTCACGGCAGTAAAAATTTCAAATTTTTTCCAGGAAAAAAATACGTATCCAAAGTAACCAATCAGGTGTGAGATAGCTTAGAATATCAATAAAGGTCTGAAAATAGTCAATGCATTACATATAATAATTATTAAGCTTGTTTTCATTTTAACTATTTTGTCCAATTATTCAAGTGCATGCGGACAAAGTGGATGAGGCAATGGGAAATAGCTCATTTCATTTATTTTTCAATTAACATTAAATAGTTTCTGAATTTCTTTATGTATTAATTCATTCCTTCTTATAAACAGTCACTTATTTATTCGTTCATTCACTAATGTTCTTATTTATTTACTATATTATTCACTGATTTATTGGTAATCACATTTAATTAATTAATTGATTTATTTACTTCTTTATTTTTTTCATTATCTATTTATTTAGTCATTCATTATTTTAGTTGCTCATTCATTTAATCAACAATATTTTTAATAATGAGAAAGTGCTACATTTAGAAAACCATTTTATTTTTCAATTAGCCCCACATTCCCTTATTTTCTAAATATGCTTCAAGTTGAATTATATTAATAGAAAATGTTTGATTATTCCTTGCTAGAATTGTGTGAAATATTTTGGTGCAGTGTTGCATGCAACGTCTTAACTAGCATTTATTTAAACTACACATTAGTGGGTAATTTACGTATTTTTGTTTTTTGACGCAGAATATTGAGAAAGTCTGAAATTGAGTTCAGCTGATCGTAACACTCTAAATTTGTTGAAATATGTTATTACTCTTTTTAAAAATTTGTTAGGAGTGCCAAACAAAATACCGATTTCGGCTATACATTATATTAAAGCAGTGAACCTTTAAATACAATACTGCTGAGCTACCCTAAGCCTTTTCAAGAGGAAGATACATGCCGTCAAAAAACAAATCTTGGCGCCACATTTAGAATGTTTCTGCTCTGAAACTTATTAACCTAATGCCTTTTATAGACCATTCAGAAATCCTAAAATAGCTAATGGTATGGCCGTGTGCCCTAAGCCTTCTCTTTGCATGATAGAAACACGGATTCTATACTCATTAATCACTTTGATGATGTTACTTCGGAAAGATTTCTCAACTTCGACTATTAGAACGCAACAATATAAATAATATAGGAACTTAGTAAGATCGTTCGTATGTAGGTATGTGATACGTTTTGAAGTTTTGTTCATCGGAATGAGTAACGACATTACACCTTTTGTTTATAATGAATTCTGAGGTTTGGTGGATTATCCCTAAAAATTCAGAAAAATGTCGTTTAACTTTTGAACTTTTTATCGTTCTTTCACAATATGTGAATTGTATTTTTTAGAAGAAGTTTCTGTGAATGATAGC